>NW_010100019.1:380-13422 GCF_000699245.1 Pterocles gutturalis | reverse complement strand
TGCTGCTGCTGCGGGAGCCCCGGGGCCGCTCCCCGCCCTCGGTCCCAGCCCCTGTTTGATCTGGTTTGGTTCGGGCTGCTCTCTGCTCTCTGCTCCCACACACCTGGGCTGAGGCGGGAGCGCAAGGGGCATGGCCTTGCCACCACCAGTTTGGGAATGGAAAGAGCTGGGGAAGGCGGGACACTGAAAATAGAAACCCAGTGTCACTTGGAGCCTGCCTGTTTGGGTTTTTTTTTCCAAACTCACTTCAGTCCTCATTAGTTACTGGCAGTAGGTTCTTGTTCCCCCAGCCTCAAGCTCTTACTTCATCGTTTGGTTGTCACGCATTTCTTCAAAATGCCTCTGCATGGCTACAAATCTCTGACACTCCTCCAAGCAAAAAAGAAAAAACACCCAAACCCAACCTACTTGGAAAAACAGGGCTTTCCCCCCACACACACACATTTTAAGATGTGTGTACCTAAAACACCTTTTCTTGAGCTTCCTTCACACCTGAGGACCTGGTAGTCCAAAAGTGAACATCTCCACATACTCCTCAGATACTTTTTTTTTTTTTGTAAAAGGCTTTATAAATAGAAACTGACTATACAATAAAATTCCAGACTATTAACACAAAAAGATGAAAACTCTATAAGCAGACAGCCTGGCTGCTTACAAGTCAAAATGAAAAAAATATTGCCAAATTCTGGGGATAGTTAAACCCTCAATTCTTGGACCTCAGAAACAAAGCAGCACGTCATGTTTAGAAAGAGCTCGGTATTAAGGTGGGGAACACTGCACTCGGTTGGCAGAGCTGTATCACGAGGAACTTTCTAAAAGACTGCCATGGGAAATGCCACAAGCTGGGCTCAACCTGCTCTGACAGGGTATGCTCAAGCTGGCCACTGAATTTCAGATGGTCACAAGCCTCATGGTTCTGGGAGGCAGCTCCTGGTTTTTCCTCAGCTCTGGGATAAACCAGTCCCCTGCCAGTCCAAAGCAGACCACAATTCCCCCAGTACTGGCTGCTTAGAGGAGCTCTCTGTCCCCTTCACTGAAATACGGGAGCTCTGATTGCAGGGTCAAGTTGAGCTGGTTGTAGCAAAAGGAATTTCTCACCTGCAAGCATCTTTTACTCTTCATAAAGCAAAAAATCTTACCAAAGGAAACAATGGGGCTCAGTTTCCCTCAGTGTGACCTTAGAATTATGCATCCTAACTCTGGTCCAAGTTTTTACGCAAGGCAGCTCTTCCTGCTCATTGGATCTGGTCTTTTAACAGGTGGTGAGAGACTGTGCTGCTTCCCCACTCCTAAAGGGAAACTTTTTTCTTTTTTTTAAACCAGTGTTCCTTGCCTTTCTCAGTTAGCTTCAACCAGAAAATTTCATTGGCATCAGCTGCCGTCTCCACCTCCCACACACCATCAGCACAGAACATCCATTTTTCGAACATCCATTGGAGTCTCCTTCTCTGGAGACATTCAAAGCCCGCCTGGATGCGTTCTTGTGTGATCTGATCTAGGTGTCCTGCTCCGGCAGGGGGATTGGACTAGATGATCTTTTGAGGTCCCTTCCAATCTCTAACATTCTGTGATTCTGTGATTCTGTGAACATCCATTCGGATTCTCCAACAGAAAACTTGCTTTCCATCCAATGTAGAGCCATTCAGTGCTAATGATCCAAGACAGTTCTTATACAAGAAACTCAGATACATTTATTGAACAAAATACCAATACTACAAAGCAGACAACTTTAAACCATAATTCAAAATGGAAGACTACAATATTATATTCACTTTCTGAATATCCGAAACACATAATATACGGCCAGAAGCATCACAAGAACAATCTCAAAGCTGCTTCTCCTAAGTCACAAAACTCTAGGTTGTTCTGAAAAAAATAGCTGCTAATAAAAGCATTTCTTAAATATGTAAATACTGCTGTACATGAGTTCACTGCAGACACTGTATCACTTGCTAATAACCTCAAAGAAGGGACAAGGGCACATAATATTTTCTCACTGCTTTGATATCTAGAAGGAAAAGTACCATAAAAACCTAAAGGATTACAGTCTATTAAAGATATTAGATTATATGTACTGCACAAAATAGTGCTACTATATCTTAGCACATCAACTTACTGCAGTTGCTTTGTTCCCAAGGATGAGAGTAAAATGAATGTATAATGTACGTTCACAGGCTATGCTTAATAAAATTATTCCCCTGCAAATTGGATTTAAATACTGTATCATATATTTGAATTACAGACTTGTAGTCAATTATTGCATTTACAGTACCTGAAAAGCAAACTCAGCGCTCTGCATGCTGAGAAACCTTTCCCCCACACTATGCTCTATACCTGCAGAGTCTTAATTGTCCAGTGTCCCCCGGCATGCTCCTGGTTTTGACATCTCCATCATATACTCTTTAACATCCCCTTCTGCACTACTTTTCAAATTTAATGCTGCTACTTATCCCACTGTCCATCTCCAGTGTTATCAAACAAATGCGGACTTCTTCATTTGTAGGTCATTAGGAAAGACAAGTGAGCTCTGCAGCATGTGGAGTGCAGGTCCAGGAAAATTGGGGGAAGGTGGAAGAAGATGGAAGAATTTAGACCGATTCAAGGCAGATGAGAGATACCAAATTTGGTCTGTGGAGGCATCAAGAAGATAAATGAGTTGACACTCTGCTCTATCCACCACCTGGAAATGCACAGAATCTGCAGGACATCTGCACTACTAATTCAGCCTTAGTTTAAGTCAATACGATCCTTGATCTGCCAAGAAGTTCCATCAACCTATGGATCTATCAATAGATTTTCACAAACAACAGAATTTCTATCGTAAATAAAAAGAACTCTCAAAGCTTCACTATGCATTAAAGAGAAAATGAGCACAATAAAATTTGACTTATACCATTTTGAAGATAAATTATTATTTTTAGATTTCACAGATTACTTAAAAGTTTATGATTTGAAATTCAAGCCCTTGAAGACACACATGCTGCTCTGGGCAAACAAAAGTACTTGGCATATTCTGATCAAAGAAAAATGCTTTAAACTTAGAAAAATGGGCAAACCATCTCTTATCACAACTTATCATTATAAATGGCTTTTTTAACTGAGATTTTAAAATAACATTTTTCATAGTATGTTTAACAAATAAAATCAAGTAGTAGCAAAAATAGTAATACAAGTTCCCAGAATTCTATATACAATCCTTAGGAAAAAAATACATACTATTATGATGATAACCACATTAGAGATTCAAATGAATCAGAATTTGTATCATATATAAGAAGATAAGCCTAAAAAATTGAAGCTTATATTTGTATTTACAAAATACAGCTAACATAGTATGGCACAACGTATGAAGTTTGACCATTCTCTCTCTTCAAACAAGATATAAAGAGATGCAATTCTTGGCCACAATGCTTTTGTAGCCTTTTGAAAACTGAGGACAGCAGGCAGGGCCATCAAGCACCAGCCCCTTCTGCTAGTGCTGCCGTCATCAAGAGATGCTACCGAGCCACCACCCTTCCCACACTGTGCCTGTGGCTACTCTCTATACCTTTTCTTGGCTGGATGCCTTCCCATGCCTCGCTGAGCTTAATATGACATTAATCACAGATTCTTCTTGTCACAGTGGTGTCTTTTAACGAGAGAGAGAGATTCAGAACAAGCTGAAGGACAGTGTTGGACATTAATAGGAGAGCTGGTGACCTTTTTGGGTGCTCTGGGGACAAAGTGATGCTGAAGGACTATGCAAGTGCTCAGGGAAGAAGTGCAGAGGCTTTTGAAATCCTCGAAGGCCAGACAGAGGACACCAGAAGTGCTGTAGAAATTCTGCTAAATTGCTAATGAACCGGAGAGAATAAGGGAAAATGGAAGAGAAGAGCTAATTAAAGGTTAAAATGACAGAGGGAGATCCGCACGTGGCACGTGTACTCTGCCAGTATTTTATTATAGCTGCACTGAATTTTTATTACAACTCCTATCCACCTACAGAACTTCCTGACTGGTGTTTTTTTGTTAGACACAATATTCTCTACTGCATCTTCGGAGCTATAGCACAGTACTTGCAGGAGGCAATTTACCAAATGCCATTTAAACAATCCAGTGGGACAAATATGGTAGGAAACCAACCATTTAATTACTACTTCCCATACTAAAGTATATTTTCATGAAACACTTGAGGTAATATTGAGATAGCAGCAGCTACTTTAATCACTCAGAGGCATGTAGGGGACATCCTGGGATCTTACAGGTTACAGCAGTACACGGGACATGCCAGGAGTGCAGCACTGAGAAAGTTAATTGGATTAAGTCAGCATGATCCATCAGAAATTACTAGGTCTAGACTGCCATTAATTGTGCCTCACCCGACAATTCTGCAGAGATACCCGAATGCCTGCATAGTGCTCCCAAGTGCTCTTGGGTTCAGAAATAGTCATAAACTGACTTATCAGAGACTGCAGCCACACAAACATGAGACATCTGCTCCTAGACCTAAACTGAGTCTGGAAACAGAACAGCTGTGTTCATCAGGCGTCACCCCTGAGACGGAAACTCTCAATACTGGTATTCTAGAGCCCCTACACAGAGAGTGGACTTAATTCACAACCTGTGTCACCCCTCCAAATACGAAAGAGAATACTGTAAGAGATAAAAACAAAAGCACATAGCAATGAAAAAAAAACCCGTACTTTGATCTGTGGGTCTCTCTCTTTGAGATACAGGATGAAAAAAAAAAAAAAAAAGGAAGTGAATGAAGTACAAGGTATTAAATGTAAAAACTCACATCCTCTTACGTTGGCCTTCTTCTATAATACACTCTCTTTTTTTCACCCAGGGGGTCGGGGAGACAAACCTTCATATAAAATAGGTCGTAATATAAGCAAAACTGATTCAGTATCATCACATCACTATAACTGAAGTCTTAAGTATTGAGCCTTCCATTTTCAGCCTGCTAGCTCCATGAGGATAAAACATTGTCTGATCAATAGATGTCATGAAGTAAATTGGCTGTCCTTCACCAGTTTCCACTCATCCAAACTTCCTCACAAAATCTTTCATAATCGATATCCTCAAAGAAGGCTGAGAATTAAGTGAGTATAGAGGCTGAAAAATCTTCAAGCCTTGCAAAGCAGTCTTCTCCAGCAGTAGTGATAGGGGAAATGTTAGACACGATTGCTGTTCATCCTGTATTTGTGGGGGTTTTTTTTACATATATAAACAAAGGACTTCTGGCTTGTAATTAGGAAATTTAAACTCTACAGCACTACATTCAATAAAACAGATACCAAGACATTTTTTTTAGTAATCTGGAAACTGGAAATTCAAGGTCACATCATCTAAATAACACTGAAAGTCAAAGTACAGGAATAAATTTCTGGGGCAAAGAGTCTTTCATTGTCCATGAAGTGCCTAGAACAATGCGCTCTCAGTCCCTAGTGTAACTAAAGAGTCGGTTCAGTATGATATTGCAAACAAATACAGCAGGATTCTAAACTATTTCCTTTATTGATTTTTTTTAAAAAGCTCTCAAAGTATGATAGTGACATTTTCCAGTCTTTTTTTCCCCCTCAACTGAAACAAGACACTCTAGCAATATTTCTCTAACTTTTTAAATTGAGGTCCTGAGGTTTTAAACCAGGTCATGTGAAGGTTGAGCTTTACAAAATGTAAGACTGGCTTGTTTTATCTACTTACAGAACAACATAAATTTAATGATTTTTCAGCATATATCTAATAGAGATAAATGTTTTATTTTGCATGTTTCCAAATCACATGTACTCTGATTTCAAATGCTTATCTGAGGCTCCACAGTAACTTAAGTCCCACATCACATGTCTTGAAAAGCTATTAAGTTGAAAAAATTCCTCAGCTTGGAAGCAACTATTTACACTACTAAAATAAAAAAACGTATATTAATCATGAAAAACAGAAAAAAGAACCCAGATGTAATACTCTGCAAAAATGCTTTAATATGGAAAGTTTATAAGACAGTTTTATTAGCATCTCAAATAGTTTTCAGATACTAATACTAAGAAAACTTGTTAAAAATACAAATAAATCTGGAAGCAGAATTGAAGATCCTTACTTTTGATTTATCTACAACTCACAATGTTTTGAAGGAATTTTTAATAGATTGTTTTCAATTGCAACAGTTTAATTCTCTACACAGAGTGCTCCAATAATAAGTTACATTAAAATGCAGCTGCATAAACATGTTTACCCACAATTACACTTTCTCATTCACATTCCTTTCTCACAGGTGTACCTTTTCCACCATGAACTAACTACACTTAAGTGTATCTTATGTAAGTGCACACATGTATCATGTCACTTGTAAAACAGTCCAGACTGACCACAGTGAAAAACTAACAGAAGGCCTTATCTGAATGTAAAATAAACGAGTGACATAAAATGTAGTAATTCCATTACTTGTACAATGACAGTATTTAAATTACAATCACTATCCTGATGTTGCAGTGAAAGCAACTATTACAGTATAATTTTTATCAAGTGACAGGAAAAATGCACTTAGGCAAAATTATTGCAGTAATTACCATATTAACTCGCTTATAATCAAAGAAACAACAAAGAACTGCATTTCTCGCCTCATTTGGAGGCATTCGTACAGCAACAGTCCAGAAAACACAACTATCACTATTTCTATTTCAGATAGAGAGGCAAAGGAAAGGTCATTTTTTCAGATTCATATTCTTAGTTCACAAAACTGCAAAGTCTTTAAGGGATTATTTTAGAACACTAAAGTATCAATTACTTTTAAGATAGGGACCATTGTTTTGCACTTAACTTCAGGGAAACTAAAAATCTAACATCAGCAGTTATTGCAACTGCATAAATATTGACATGTGTGCAATATAAAAACTTAAGTGCAAAATAAACATTTATGCTGCAGATACCAGAAAATTAATTTTTTTGTTCATTTCATTCACTTTCACAGCTAAAGAAAGTAGAAGGTTCTCACTATTCATTTAAGAGCAAATTAGGTGATGACTGCAGTTCTGAAACATTTCTACCTACTGCAAGTTCAACCTTCAACCTAGTGTGCTGTTCCCTTGGCTTAGTACAAGTAACAGGAGACAAACCCCCTAACGGCTTCTCAATTATTCATTTTTCTAAATGATTTTCAAAATTAATTGTCTAAAACTTCAAATAATGCATGAAACAGCTCCCTCCCTTTTATGCACAACCCACATCACACCTTCACCTTTCCCCATCAGGAAAGTGAAATAAGCACCAAAACTGATCTTTTTTTCTTCAGGAAAAAAAAAAATATCTACCCATTTTGAATAAACAAGCATTGCTTTGTGATGTGAGCTTTAGCGACACACTAAGGAAGGCCTGACAGACAAGGCAAGAGAAAACGCTATTTGAGCACAAATGCAATGTTTGCTCACCAGGCTGCTTGCCCACCAGAAGGTTACCCAAACACAGCTCCTGCAATGGGAAGTCAATCTTTTCTAGCTGTCTCTTAGCAAACAGATGTGAGCCTGGGAATTTCTCGTACACTCAGATAAATCAAGAACCAGACCTTTCAGAGCACCAGCCTCCATAGCTTTAGAAGGAGATGTTGGATTTTCCTAGGACCCTCTGATTTCACACTGTTTAGACTAAACTACAGTTACTGCCTATCATACGCAAGTCACGTAATTTCCAAAGCTGTTCACTACAGTAAATTTGAGATGCATCTGTTCTACCTGCTACTCTAAGTCAAAATCCTTGAGACAAGTCTAAACTATGAAACATCTATGTAACATTCCCCTACATGTTGGTTTGTTTTTGGTTTTTTTTTTTTTAAATGCTCTCTCTGTTCCTTTTATATTATGCCTAAGGATACTGAGATGTATCTTCTCAAAAACCTGATTTGGCATTTTCTGCAGTGCACGCAGGTTCCCCAGAGTCACACAGTTCCGAGCCATGTTCTTTTCAGTACAAAACTGCAACTGTATACACTCCTGATCACTTCTCAAATCAAAAAAACCCTTTGGAAAAGCACAAGGTACACAGAAATTGCATTACAACTGTATTACAAACCCAGATACATTATTTCTCTGCATGAGGTACATTTAACAAACCAGATTTTTATATTGAAGACGTCCAGTATTGACCAGATGTCTAAGATGATGTACTTGAAGGTTTTTCAAACCTGATGGTACCTCTTGAGATTTGCATTCCCTAAGTACTCTTGGATAGCTATTTAAAGATCAAATTCAAGATCAGACTTCAACTAGATTGCTTCTGCTATGTTCTCTGTGATGTATGTAGCCAATGCCATTAGTCAATATTGCTTTTTCCTATTACTACAGGCTACCCATTTTATATGTACTATACATGCTCTGTTTCTAGGAGATTGGTTGGAATACAATTTGGTTCTCTACTGGTTACACGACTTGCAGTATCAGATTAACTCTCTTTGCATTAGAATTAAGGAATCAGAAGAGGATCAGGTGCTGAAATGTATTGGGGAGTACAGTTTCTTTTTGCACCCAGGATTTGAGCATCACAAAGCACTCCAGGAGTCCGAAGCAGCAGGACTGATACCATTCTGCACAGGAAACCAGGGTATGGGAAAGGAGAGAACACTAGTCACTTTTGGTCATTACAGAATACAACCGTGGAGATATTTTTTTACATCCTGGCAAAGAAGAGTGACTGGGTGTATGCCAGCAGTACCACAGCTGTACAAAGTCAGCACCAGTAAACCCCATCCCTATCAGACATGGAGACAAACACACAGCAGCTGCCGAAGACTTCTGGCAGCCCAGCAGCAGCAGCAGCTGCACAGCCACTCCACAGCTGGGAGAAAAGTTTGGTCCCTTTGCAACTCCCTCCCTTTCAGCTCACTTAATGGGGCTGTATACCTGTTCCAATGAATGGGCTCTGCTAATTTTAACGAAGTTAAGAAATCAATTTACTTCCAAGCCACTGAACCTTTATAGCAGCATTCAGATACTATAACCTGAATATTCTTTTCACAATTTTAGATCTTATTTAACAGAAGAACCTTGTTTAGTGTCCACAGTATTTAACAGTCACCAGCCATATACTATTTTAACATGAGCAATGGAGGCATAAGATACTGACCTTCCCAACAAGAACTCACAGCCCAATCAGCTACTGAAAGCAAAAGGGCAGCCACAGAGAGATTGCTCCATTTGTCAGAAGATACTAATCTTTGCATATACCCTTTCCAAAACAACTTATGTCTCAATCTACCAGCAAAAAAATCTTCCCCAAAAGAGTGCTTTAGAGACAAAGATACAGGGGGGTGGAAAAAAAAAAATCTAACCTTAAAGAAAGTATCCCAGTCAATTCTGGATGACTTGTTCTTCATGCTTGCATGACATATCCACTACATTTCTTTTTCCCCTCACAGTGAACAAAAAGGTATCACACAGATCTGGTCACAGTACTCAAAGCCAAGTGCATACACAGTTATTGCTAGTTATTAGAAAAGGTTGTAACATCCACCAGTGCTCTTCCCGCCTTTCCAGTAGAGCCAAGCGCGAGACGCCAGCTGGACCAGCAGTATTTGTGTGTGGCAAGTGGAACAGGTGACCCGGAGTTCCTTGGTCACTGGCACATTCTAAGCCAGGGGTGAAAGCATGCTGTGTATTTCAAGGGGAAGTGGGCTGGGAAGAAGGGAGAGAAAGGAACCTGGAATGGTTAGCCTGGGGTCAGAGGATGAGGAATTTCAAAGCCAGGCGATAATTTTAAGAGGCAAGTGCCCATCACGAGAACATGTGCTAAAATGCTCACCCACACACTTCCTCCTCATAGACTCGTTTTAATCCCAATAAATTTTCTAAATTCAGCTCATCCCATACCTGCACAAGCTTGTTTGGTGGTGTAAAGATGGTACCATAACAGAACAACCAGCAGGTGTGGGAAGATGTGCTTCTTTCAGAGGTCCTAATGATTTAGGGCCACTTAGGAGACTGTATGCATATAATGTATATATTATAGTACATACTGTAAAAGCAATAGCACTAAACAGAAACTTTAAAAAAATTGCTTAAGAAAAAGCATGCAATACACAGAATATAACTAAAAAGTAAAACTGCAAATCAAAGGGATAAGCATGACGCATAATTTCTTCTTGTAAATTTTCTATACAAGTTATTGCTGAACTAGTTTCAAATTCTCAATAAATAACAAAGCAGAAACAAAGGGCTGTGTTTGAAACGCTTACAAACTGAAATTCCAGTCCTCTGCATACAGGAATTTCTTTCATTACGACAAGCTGGAGAAGAACTCGGCAATTAGCATTCTAATTCAATACTAAAAATAGTTGTGTACAATTAGTAAAGCCACTGAAGGGATTTTCCCAGGTTTCTTGCTTTCTTGTTGAGTGACTGCAGTTTTTCTCTCAGAGCTAAACAAGTCAACAGTTTAACAACACCATTATCTCCTATGAACTTCCTTGCAAGTGCTGCATTACTATCCTACTTGCACAGCTTCTGTAAACACCGAGCAAAGCATCGATACTCTTCAGATTACCAATAAGAGCATGATTAAAATAGTCAGGCTTCTCGTGCACAGAACACATCTAAAAGATACCAGCCATCACGAGCTAGTTTGCAAGGCCACAGGTAAACATGTGAGTGACAGCAAACAAAGCTGTATTCCATTAAAATGGCATGGCTGAAACACAGGTGTGTGCCTTCAGATGGAGGTAATTCAAGAAAAACTGCGCTGTGTATTACTGAATTCCGTCTAGTACTTAGCAAAAGCCTCAGACTTCAAAAATAAAAGAACAGCCAGGTCCTGTTAAATTTACTAGGCTCACCCCCTTACATTTAAAGATGGAAAGAAATACTTCCCCCTCAGGGAAGGGGGGCCCAGCTCATAATTTCTGGATTAAACCCACTACTATTAGCTGCAGAATGAAATTATTAGTGACAGGTTCACTGAATTAGCTCTTTACAGAGGTCACTAGAGCTTCCTAGAAACCTAAAACTGCCATTGTAAATTTAGCTAATAACAAGTGATGTTTTTAAACCATCAAAATTAGAGGTAAACATAATGAAAGACATGTTTTAATACCCTAATTTAGTCATGCACTGAAGTATAATACATTTGCATTTTCTTCACTTCGAAGTTTTAAACTGAGAAATACACAAGCGCTGGCATGCACTGCTATTACATCGACATTTTATATCGACAGATGTGGATGGAGAACTTGCACACTGAGTACTATATGACACACCAGAGCACAGCTAGGCGTGAACTTTTTCAAAGCAAATGGAGGACACTGCTCTTTCCAAGCCCTCTCTGTCTGTCTGCACCAGCAAGGCAACCCTGGCTCCAAGTGAAAGAAGAGGGTCATAAAACGATGAGTGTTGCTGGAGATTCAACCCTAGACTTTGCAGTCCAAAAGCAGCAGTGTTGGCCCAGTAATTGCTACTAGCACTCTAACTACCTGTAGGGATCACCTGCTTATCACTGGAGTGCAGCACGAAGAAGAGCAGGGGATCCCCTCTTCACTTTCAGAGCTGCCTGGGACTTGAGGCGAGGCTGGAGAAGGGCTCTGGCAGCAGCAGGGATGGTCATTGCACCATCATCCTTGTGTCTCCTGAGCAGGCAAGTGAGGTCAGAGATGTGAGTCTTGCCAGGGTGACTCCTCGGTTTCTTGTTCAGCTTTGGGGTTAGGCTGGCATGGGCAGGTGGGGGTGCAAGTACTGGAGTGTGGTCTACAGCTGTTGATCCCTTTGTGAAGTGCATGGGCACCCTGGCCTGTGTGAAGTGCTTCTTGTGGGCATAGGAGTGGGTGGCAAAGCCAATTGGCCAAGGCTCTTGGGCAGGCTGGCAAGGCTCCCTGGAGCAGGAGTGCAGCAAGCAGTTGCTGGGAAGGAGCTAGGGGCAAGTAGGATCTTGTCCAGTTTCCAATTTTGCCTCCAGAGAAAAGCAGGTCCAGAGAGGCAGGGGGAATGAGCGTGCTAGGAACTTGTGAGAGCTGCAGTTGATAGGATCATGGGCCTTCAACTGAAAAGAGTCCCAAAGAAGAAAAAGAGCACGCAAGACAAAAAAAGAAAAAGGCAAAAACCCCAGTGAGACTGCTCTCCTCATCAGGAAGTACCCCAAATCCTGGTGAGATGCCAAAACAGCTGCCTGAAGTAGGTCCTCCCCCCTCAGAACCCAATGGGGCCCCAAGCCAGCCTGGAAACAGATCTAGAACCACAAAGCTATCTAGAACCTGCTCTAGAACCCAATTTAGAACATGATCTAGAACCTGCACAAGAACCTGATCTAGAATGTGATCTAGAACATAGTCTAGACCCATAAAGTGATTTAGAACCTTCTTTAGAACCACATCCCTGCCAAAGAACCCCCAACTCCAGAATTCATACCTGCACCAACTGCACCAACACCACCCCAGCTCTACAAACAACTGACTGGAAAGGACTCACTGCCTGTCAACGGGACAAGGGAAGGCCTTGGGATGCCTCAAACATCTTGGCTGTAAAAAGGCAACAGGCAATCATCCTCTCCCTTGCTGACAAGGAGCAGTCAAGAACAATGCACCAAAGGCTTTACTCCCCTCACTAACCAAGGACAAACTTTTGCTTCACAAGGTCAGTGCCCCCAGCTCCAAGGCACCAAACAAAGGAAGTTCAGACAAACTGAAAAAAGTTCAGACCCCAGTACAGGGTCTGCATGACCACTGACCCCATTGGTTGAAAGGTTTCATGCTGCCCTTCCCCCTGTTACCAGGAGACACCCCTCTCTGCTTCCTACGCTCATTAAGGCCCATCCTTCCTATGCTTGTTGGAGAAAGTTAGGTGGAGACCTGAGAACTTCTGGCTAGGAGAGGTGAATAAATAACGAGAAGGCAGGCGTCCAGCACCTGAGGACTGCCGAGAGGCTGACAGACTTGTCAAGGACAGACTCATCTGAGGATCCAAAGGCTGGTGAAAAAATACTTTGAGTCTCTGAAAACTTTTCTCTCTTTCTTCTCTCCTTTTCCTTTCTCTTTTCAAGCATCTCTTGATTTCTCTCTCTGGCACATACGGGAACACCTGAGAAGTTTCAC
>NW_010100019.1:0-354 GCF_000699245.1 Pterocles gutturalis | reverse complement strand
GCTCCTTTTTGGTCTTCCTCAGCAGGTTTCCTTACTTTGATCAGTGATTGCTCATTTTAATATTGATAAGCGATTTCATGTTTTACAAGTGGTTGCAGGTTTTCAGTATTGTTGGCAGTTGTGCTGTCATTACAGCATTACCACATTGTTGTAAGTTTTGGTGTTGTTGATGTGAGTTGTCTTTACCAAGTCGTTTGGTTTTTGTAGTTGTTACATTTTTACATTTTACATCCCATATTTCCCTTTCTCCCTAAAGATCACATGCATTGAAGTTTAAAGTAAGTATTTGATTGTTTGGTGTTGTTTCACCTTAATTTACCCCAAGGGGATCCACAGAACCTCTGCAAACCCCAC
>NW_010100018.1:0-93547 GCF_000699245.1 Pterocles gutturalis | reverse complement strand
TCTGTGATTCTGTGATTCTGTGTAATGATTATTTTCCTATGAGAAAAATCCGGAAAATCAAGCTCATAGTCTTTAAAAGTAATTCTCTGCAACCTGTTCCAGTGTCTCACCACCTTCGCAGTAAAGAATTTCTCCCTAATATCTAGTGTAAATCTGCCCTCTTCCAGTTTAAATCCACTACCCCTTGTCCTGTTGCTACATATTGAAAAAAATAAAGCAGATGTACCTTTCTTCCTAGCTTTGCCCATCATCGGAGACAGCATCCTCTCTTCACTGAGGTGCTCTACTTGAGGTCTGCGTCCAGGGCTAAGGCAAGGAGGTCACTGACCAAATCCAAGTGTCATCCATCACTTCCTACACTGTTTCTGGTGCCAGAACTCGCAGAGAGATCGCTGTTCAGCCTTCTGCCAGGTGGATGCTGGCCATGGCCAGGGTGCCATAGTCTGCTCTTCCCTGCAGTAATCGTTACTTACACCCAATTATTCACCGAACAGTTCATGCTAACAAACTTCAGTTGGTTGGTTTCTTTCTAAGTTGCCTCACTCCCATCACAGATCCCACTGTGGCCAGAGGAGATGCAGCTATTTGACACCAGTGGAGGACCCACCCTAAAAATGCTTACATCCCTGATTTGCCACAGTGATCTTTTTATTTTCTCCTTCTAAAAAGAAGAGTAGCAAAAAGCAAGTAACATGCAGAATTATTCATGCTAAACTTCTTTAAAGCTCTTAGATATTCAGCACATTCACAAAGAGTTGCTAGCTCTTGAAATACTTTTGCACATATTAATCTGATGTGAAATTTTTCCGTTTACTCTCCTGCAATCCAGTCTGCTCTGCAAGTTACAATCTTAGACATCAAAATTCTCTGAGCCAAAATGTCTTTTAAGTTCTTACATTACAGCTTGGGTTGTCTAATTTCATTAAATTTCCAGTAAGAGGGAGGACATTAGCACAGTAATTTTAACTTCTTTGTAATGGTAAAGTAGAGCTTTAGATAGTTTTCTAGTACAGGTTGTTGGAAGAAAATCATACCTGCAGGAATATGTACTGAGCTAAGTCGTGTGGTACACTTTGACAAAAATTAGAGCTTTTCATGCTTCATAGGAACGTAGAGCTGTAGCTGTTTGAGGACAGGCTCCTCTACGGCTAACAGAGACACAGCCCATCGCACGGTGGTTTCTGTCCTTCTGTAGCTCCAGCCATCCCCTAGGGTGGGGAGGGAAAGGTAAATTTCTGTGCTTAGCAAATTCTGATGCAGATCCTTGGCATCTTCCAAACCTACAACACTATCCCTACCTATCAACCGTGAGTACCCTGAGAGTCAGACCTCACCACCCGACTCAGGGAAGATGGCTTTTACTCTAGGAATGACAATAATGTTGAGGGAATAATAGAAGGAAGATTTGCTAAAATGCACTAACCCAGTGAACAGAGAAAATTAGTTTCATAGGTTAGCATGCTGCACATAAGTAGATCTGACAGCTTAATTTTCTAATGTGATACATGGGAAACTCAAAAGGTGCTTTTCAGTCAGGGGCAGGACACAGAGTGTGTCTTCACAGTGTGTCTAATGAAGACTTTCAGAAATATCTCTCCTCTCACTGCTCTTCAGCTTCCTTATTCTCTCTCTTTCCTCCACAAGATGCATTTCCAGATATAACTGACAAAGGGAGTGTTTCTATTTATGTCTAATGGCTTGACAATAGCATAGCATGGTCAGGAGTACCCTTCGATGCTTCTTTTACAACAAAAACCTTCAGGGCCTGAATTCTGGGTTTCAGGGTTGCACTTACGACTGTTTCTAGCTGAGAGAAATGATGCAAAATTGCTTCAGCAGACATGCAAATAAAACGCTGTAATGGAGTCATCTTAGCATTAAAAATCCAACTAATTTTCATATCCAGGATGTACAAGGCTAGCCAGCATTGACATCCTTGTTCCTGTAAGGTGAGGGATAAATGGGACACCTCTTCTCGTCCCTGGGAGAGGGAGAGGTCTGAGGATGACATACTCTAGCGTAGGGCACGTATGGCTCACAGTACAAGGTAGAGGGACAATTGCTCTGCATTGTTTCAGGACAGCAGACTCTTGCACAGTTCCCAGAGGAGCAAAACCCAGAGACCTGGACGTGTTCAACCAAGCACTTAACTTACACTGATTTACAGCATTTGACATTCCAGCGCTTAAAATTTTACCTACTATGATAATGACGTGAACTGTACATCCCAACTGAGGATTCCAGTGAGTAAGTGGTGACAGCAGATAGTGTTGCAGAAAATGTAGCTGCTGTGATCCAGGAAATTCAAGGGCAAAAAAGGCAAAACCAAGCAGAAGTCTCCAGACTCAGCAGACCAAGGGCAGGCATTGGCATAAAAGTTTTCCGAAGTGCTTGAGAGAGTTAAAGAAAGTCTTTTGCATAAGCCAGATGTTCAGAAAGTAATTCTGAAAGTGGGTGTCATTTTTTTACACCTAAACCATGGGTGTGCAAACATTTGCCAGTCAAATGGTTACTGATGTACTTATGTTTCTAGCCTAAGGCACCCACGGGCTGCCAGTACAGACCTTATTTTCTGCGTGTGTAAGGGACTGTCTGCGGTGAAATGAGAAAGACTACAGCTCATTCCCTTTTTGCTTTGACATGCTTTTGGTGACCTGCATGTGCTAATGCCCAGGACACCGTGCCTGAGTGTCACTGCTGTGTGTGAAGCCACTCGAAGCTGTTGCAGGTATGACAGCAGCTGTTTCATCCAGCCCTTCCCTCTGCTGTTGTCTCTCCCGCCATGGCGAGCTGGAAAAACCCAACTGGGCTGAAAGGTCTGTTCTGAAAATCAAGCTGACGTCCCCTTGGTTTTCTGTCTGCAGGCAGTAGGTATTGCTGTGGCCAGGGTCAATGAGGACAAAGGAGAGTGTGTTTCCCCAATGTGTTACTTGCCCATTAGGGTCAGATTTAGGCCAGTGAAGACTCTCGTCTGAGTCCCTGTGTAGCTGAGGAAAAAACATCTCTGTCTTGAGATCGTGCTCTTTTCTCTAGGAAAAGCTAGGATGATGTCTGAAAAAAAAAATAAAAATAAAGAATCAAGCCTCAAGTGCTGGCAAATCCATGACACGACTGTAGCAAAAGTGCTACGGGAGAAAAAAGTGTTGTCACTCTGTATTGGAGCCCTGAGAAAATTACAGCTGAGTTTCCAGAGTTTTTTTCAAGCTGGTAGCTCTACCTTGCTGCCCAGAGTAATTTAACTTTCCAGACAATGAAGGGAGAATGCTAAAGTGGTTTTGACTGGGAGTTAATCCATTAATTCCTCCAAAGTACCCAAACGTGTCAATCTTTGGATGCAGCTTTCAGCTTCTAATAAATTGTCCAGGGACCCAATTTGGGTGTTACTTCAAATGTGAGATGACAAGACAAGGAAAACAACCAAGCAGCTTATTGCAGAAAATACCGGTTTAAATGTTCATTATCAGCTTCCCCATCTGCAGAATTTGGGGTGTACCCAAATTCCGATCAGGATGGGAGCTGGTCAGGGAAAGGCTGTTCGCTGCTTTCCCAGTCTTGGTGACCGGTGCCAGTAAGCTTTGCAGCTTGCAGAGCAGAGCCAACCAACCTTCCTGCCGTATGGTGCAGCTGGAAATCTCAATTACCATTTGGCCAAACTTCTCATTATCTCAATGACTTTATCAGTCAGTGCCGGAGTAGCCAGAAAACAAAGCTACTTCAAGCAGCTCTGATGGTGCTAAGGTCCTTTAGGAGGAAGGGGAAATCCTCCAGGGACCTCTTCCTTGGCTCTGTCAATGAAGTGCTCAGGGATTAAAGGACATGAAAATTTATGAAAAAAAAAAAAAAGAAGAAAAATAATAGAGCAGAAGTGAGTGGGTGGCCTGGCCTCACCACCCTGCATTTTGCTTGTTCCCATCCCCTCCAGGATCATGGCTTGTAGACCAGAACACAACACTTGAAGTACTTGGAAACATCTTCGCATGGAAACAAATGAAGCAAGAACCAGGTCTTAATTTTGTACATCAAGTCAGCCGAGTGAGCTCTCTGGTTTTATTTCTGAAGGTTTTTGACCCCTCTAGTCCAAGAGGCACTGAGACGAGACCCGACTGGGATGTCTTTTTGTGTAAATTACAGTTTCAGGTACAAGATGGCTCTCATATACGTGGGAGAAATGGATGCAATGCTGCATGTGTGGAGGTCTGTGTGTATGTTTATAGCTCATCATTGTTGGATTTTTAATAGATGCCTGCTGCTTTTTAAGCAGACCATGATTCCAGTCATCATCATGGCTTTCACATAGTGTGAACTCTGCAAAGTTATTAAGAACAGTATTCCTGCAGATGCAATGATTCACACAAAAATTAATCGTACAGCTAAAGAAACACAAAGCTAAACGTTGCTCACACAAACATGCTGTGCATTTGAACTGTTGGTGTTTAGTTAGAATTGCACGTTAACACAGATCTTCTCACTTACGACCACCACTTTCCCCCACAGCAGCATGGAGATGTAAAGCTTTTTATTTTCTTGCTGATGCTATCCCAAGAGGGTGCCATTTCTTACAGGAATCCTTCCCAGTAGAGTTTAGCTCCTGCAAACATGTGTCTCACCTTTGCATTAGATTGACAGTAAGCATCTTAGTTCTGTTTTGTGCCATTACCACTGCTTTGGAGTCCAGTCCTGCTGACTGCTGAGCACCTTCACCTTCCACAAACATCCACATTAAAATGCACGGTGGGAACTCAGTACCAAGTAGGATTAGACTGCGATGCATCAGTATTAAGGTCAGACTTACAATGCATTAATACCCCTCAACAGAAATATTAGCTGTCAAGAAGTTTAGAATTGTTCTTTTTATGGCTTAGGGGACAGTATTATAGCAAGAATGACAGGAATACAAATTCAGAGGGTGTTTACAAGGTGGGAAAACAAGAATCAACATAAATGGGCTATTATCTGTATTCAGTCTTGCCTTATTCTCAGTGAAACGAACATGGAGAATTTGTGCTGAGCCAGCTTTTTCAAGGTTAGCAGAGACAAGGAGTTGTTCCCAGGGGAGGATGAAGAGCACACGATGATGGAGATGAGCCACAATACAAGACCTCAGGTTTTGCATCCCACAGCAGTGTTTCCAAAAGCAAACGACAGAAGGTGGCTACAGCATTGATGAAGCCATTTGCCTCATCATTATATGAAATAGTGGCTTTCTCCCCTACCCCAAGTCCCCAGCAGATCTGCAGGGGTTAGTGTGGTCACCCCCTCTGTCAGACGTGCTGTGCCTTGCCAAAAAGAGGTTGAGACAATGGAGAGAACAGAGATGCCATTCTTCAGGATATTTAAAGGAAAAAAAGAAGCTTCCAGAATAGCCCCTAATAATATAAAAACATTCTGGATGTTGCTTTTAGAATTGTAACACCAGCACAAAAATACCTGTCAAGAAACACAGAGGTGAAACTGGAAGAGGCAAACATGTGAAGGCAACCACTATTTCTTAATAAATGTATTTATGAAAAAAATATTTTGCTCTCACACACCATTAAGTCCACTGATGAGATCAAGCCTTAAAGTATGTAACATAAAGGTCTGGTCAGGTCAAAGGAAACATACTGGGCTGGCCTTAAAAGGGAATGTTTTGAAAAACTTTTGGCAGATTGGAAAATATAATAGCCTTCAATTTAAATAAAGATTGTGATTCCAAATATTATAATTTCTTTCATGTAATGGAACACCACGAAGTTATTAAAATATCTGTTTGGCAGAGGCAGCAGTGAGACAAAAAAAAATAAATATTGTGTATAAAAAAACCTGAAGTAATATTTGGCTTTAAGGGCTATGTCGGACACGAGTGCGTTCCGTGCTAAATTGCAGTCAGATATCAGCTTCTAGTTCAAAATTGTACACTGAACTGGAAACATTTTCCAATCATTTACCACAATTCAGAATGAAATGGCAAAACATTTTACCATATTTACCAATTTTTCTCCTTTTTTGGAGATAAACCTACTCATTCAACTCTATCCAAAATTGCAAAGAGCTTTGGTTATTTTTCAAAGATGCTTAATCAACACGTGTTGTTATTTTACTTCCAGGATAGGGTCTTATAAAAAGGTCAAAAGTTGAGTGCTTCTGCAATATAAAATGTCTTGGAAAGCTTCTCAAAAATATTTCCTACAAAAGACTTCATAATGGTTCGGTGGGAATAGGAAAATCTTGTTATCCGTTATTCTGTCACTGTAGTGTGGCAGTGTTTTTAATGTAAAAATGGAAATAGCCTTTGAAAGCAAGAATGACGAGGCAAAGTTCTATGACCTAGTGTGTACAGGTCAGACTAAATAATGAAAATTGTCAAATTGTAGCCTTAATAATCGATGAAAAGTATCCTTAAGGTATCCCAGCAATGCAGCCCATTCTACCTCTCTCAAAAGCAATTTTACCACATTGGGTAAAATGTGACGAAATGCTCCACATTCCCAACACATCACGATATTGCTATTGTATCCAATTTAATCCACCGGTAATCTTATTATCCTTCCCCTCTTTATTGATTTGGATGAAGCACTGGCTCCAGCAGCTCCCTTTGGTGCTTTTAGGCCTCACCGAAGGGCAATATCTTGAACCACTGGAATAAACTCTGGTGTAATTAAGGACCTGATGTACGAGTCAGCATGCTGGAGACTGCATTATGTGTATTTAATTGGATACTGCGTTCGGTAAACGCACGTGATGAATGGCTAGTCTTTATACAGAAAGGAGCTGTAAATGTTTGGGCTGCTGCTAAAACAAAGCTCCATGACTGAAGAATTAATTTGCTTTTCCCAGGCTCTCTGGTGGTGCCTAGCACTGCGGTAAATGCTCGATCCTGAGCGATTCTGCAATGTGCAAAGTACCCTTCAGTGAGAGCCGACTGTAACAGGATTGGGTTACGGGGCTCAGCTATCTTGTAGGCATTTGGCCATGGTTGGACCTTGTGTAGATGTTAATCTTAGCAGATGCTAAACCCTTCCACCATCTGATGATGGCTCTGACAGGTGCTAGATTTAGAGAAATATTATCCTTCCTGCTTCAGAGAAACTCAGCATTGAAAGTACATGTTTGCCTCACGCTGATCACATTTATCTATGTATTCATCTGCTGGGAGAGCCCATTTCTGAGCATCTTTGACTTTGTTTAAAATAACAGAAAAAAGCAAAATCAGAAAAAAACTTGAGAGACCTCCAGCCCAACATGCCCTAATTGGTAGGACATCCACAGCAGGTCTTTCAACACCTCCACCTCAACAGTCACCCCTTCTTGTGACTTGACTGTGTGAAAAGATGAAGTTTGGCCCCAAACCTCCAGACTTGGGCATTTCTTCTAAGCTGAGAGCTGAGTGGGGACCACATCGCCTCCCTGATCCCATACAGCTCTTACAAGATTCCTGACCAGGTCTGGCATGATCTGGGAATGTGAATGGATATCTCCTGGAAGGTCCTCAATACCATCAACTCTCTTTTGAATTTTTGGGACTAGGCTGTTCTTGTTTTTCTTTTTCACCTCCCTGAAGTCCATCTGTCCCACTGCTTTGAGATAATATGTCACATAACTGCTGCAGTCAGGACAGTTGCACAATATGCAAGACAGGAACATGATCGATATTTGTGGAATAACATTACTGTCTGTATATTTTTCAAGGAAATGATCCCCTAGTTGTTTCCGTGCTTGGAGGCAGGATGGGATCAGAGGTGCCCCAGTGCTCTTCATGGAGCAGACAGGGAGAGGACAATAGGCATACCTGCAGCTTGAATTTCAAGATGCGTTACATTCAGTGCGTTACATTCATACGTTACATTCAGCTGGTTAGAAATGCCCAGCTTCATCTTCCTAACCTGTTTTTTAAAAAAAAACAAATCACTCTGGCAGCTC
Organism: Pterocles gutturalis; assembly: GCF_000699245.1. Lineage (NCBI taxonomy): Eukaryota > Metazoa > Chordata > Aves > Pterocliformes > Pteroclidae > Pterocles > Pterocles gutturalis. The sequence goes on along the minus strand of NW_010100018.1, from coordinate 85,648 downwards.
CCCTTCACCATCACAGCCCCACACCAGGCTCTCCGCTTGGCTAAGTTAAATGATCTGTAGCTTTACCCACGCCAGGGAGATGCACAGGGATGACCACATGAGCAAAAGCTTGTCAAACCACTCTTTGATCTAAAATCTTCTCTGCAGAGTCAGTAAACCTTTCAGAAATGGGATCATCAAGTACAAAGCACCTTCCTATCTCTCTGTGTCTCACCTGCTGCGCACTAACTTGCCTTACAAAAGGAAATCCTCTTCCTTTTAATCTGTTTTTGGGGGCAAGGGGAAGGAGGGAGGGGGGACTTCTTCCCAGCAAGCTTCACTAGATGGCAGTAAGCAGAGGCAAATGAATTAAAAAACCCATTTTAGAAGGACTTAGTGAACCTCAGTGACCAGTTGCTTACTCCAGCATTGCACCCCAAAACAAGAGGCTGTTCCTGTGAAGGAACATCTCCCTGAAAGACGTCAGGATTTATTCATGGCTAAAGTCTCTTCAGCCTCTGTGAAGGCTGTGATTGTCAGGAGACTAAATCTGAGCAGGAAAACTCCTGCCTTTGCCAGCTCTTCTGTGGGGATACAGAAGCTTGTCTCCCAGCTTCTCCCTCTGCAGGGTGGGTCTGTCAGGTCATGGCTCCATTTTTTTTTTCCTTTGGGGGTTCAGCTTTGCTGTAACCCCAAAACAACCTCAAAGGGACACCAAAGTGCGGAGAAGTTTCCTACCCAGTCCCCTGGGAGACCTCCGCGCCATCCCCAGACCATGGGGCCATGAGCCCCATAGCAGCTTATTCAGTGCCACCAGAGAAGTTTGGCTTTCCTGCTGCACATCAGGTGCTCAGCATCTGCTGTTCAGTTCGGGTGGGAAGTCTTTAGCTTGGCAGAAGCTGTAACCCATTGATTTGAAGCTGGGCACCTGGCTTGCCCCTCTCCTCTCCTTCCTTGGTGGCAGGTTGGCTGGTGGCAGTGCCCTGCTCCACGCCATGCATGAGGCTGGGGGTTGCAGTACTGTGTGAGACGGTATCTGAGATTCGTCTGACCGCTTGCCGCGTTGGACTAGAAGGTGCTAATTGCTGCCAAGAGACTTTTCCCTGCAGGTTCCCCATGGACATTGTCAAAGCAGGCTGAGGAGAGCCAGGCAGGAGTTGCTGTGGGATGTGCTGTCAGAAATGACAGATTTGTCAAAATAGGTTTGTTTTAATAAAACTCTCCACAGGAGGCTTCCCAACACAGCCCGTGGGAAGGAGTGTGGCAGGGTGACTAGTTCCTGAGTAGGACACCATCCTCAAGGCCCTGTCCCAGGCAGGTCTTGTAGTGATGGTCCAGGGACATCTCCTCTCCAGGCTCCTGTGGGAAGGGCCAGAGGTCTCTCAAGCTTTGTTTCCTGCAGAAATGCAACAAACTTCAAATTTAAAATGTCATCTTTCTACTCAGAAGGGAATTTTTTTGTTTGGTTTGGTTTTTTTGGGTTTTTTTCTGGCCAGCATTCATCCCAGACCCCACAAAGGAGCAAACCAACCAACCCCTCTGTGACATCAAGACACAAAGCACCCAGCTCCATGGCAGACCCAGGGAACTCTCTCTTTTGCTAGATCGGTGGCACTTTCTTCATAGCCAAATGAAGATCCATCTTCCGTAGGGGGAGAGGGTGTCTGCACCTAGAAAACCCAGGAGCCTGGTGGTGAGAGCATTCCTCACGGGCAATAGCTGCAATGTCCCGCAGAAATGACCTGGAGGCTCAATCTCCCAGCTCCCCAGTCTGTGCCTCTAATAGATGGCAGGTGGTTAAAATCAGAAGTTGGGTTAGTTTATGGAGGGTGCTCCCTGTTAAGGTTTCTGGAGGGGCCTCCATCTCTCTGCTGGCTTCCGGGGGAACTTAGACTCTTATTTTAGGAGGTTTGGATGACCTGCTTAGGGCTGATAATTTCACATTTAGGTGATGTAAAGCCTGCATGAGACAGAATGGACCCGAAACCGAAGGCTATGTTTTATATCAATTTCTCTTACAAACAGAAATAGCCTTGCAAGGCCAAATTCTCTGTGGTTTTATAGCCCTCAGAAGTTATTCTGTATTGAAAATCCTTTCTAAAGCATGGTTTCAAATGAAATATTTGCTGCTTGGATAGATTTACAAGTTAGGTAACGCTATGCAGAGATTTTCTCACCTTTTGGTATCCTTCCTTTCCTCTGGGACATTGAAGTGTCATACAGATGAACAACACAACGCCGTTTTCAGTTGTGTAAAATCGGCCTTAGTGTAGTTGACAATAACAGCCCCCAAATGCATCCTGGCTGTCGCTGTGGGTTGGCCTTGCAAGATCCATACAGCCTCGCTGGCATTGAGGGTGACAGTCCCATGACCTTCCAGATCAAGTATTGGTAATGAGAAATTACTCCCTTTTGTTCCTTATGCCCACTTAGAATGAAGTTGCTATAATGAAATAAACATATTAAAACTAGCTATTCCTCGTACATGTTGTGAAACTACGAGATGTTGTCCCTGGAAGTCTCAGCAACCTTTCAATCTCATTGCTATTAAGCAATCCACCCCAATCAAGCAATGTCAGTGCTTGGATTTGTTTAAAGAAGTGAAAATGAACTTTCAGCAATAACACTGACATGGATAATATCAGACTGTCCGGTCCTGGGTGTGAACAGCCATCTTCTGCTCATAACCCAGCAGGGACTGCAAATCTGTCTCAGTTACTTTGAACGCGAAGCTTTGAAAGCACCAGCTGTGCAGTGTTAATTTGTTACTACGGAGCTTAGCACGACCAGAGCACTGAATCGTCTGCAATGCTTCTGTTATTGATGTGGGTGATCAGGAGCTTTCAAGGTTGGTTTGAGGTGGTGTAACCTACACCTTGCTAAGGAGACTGAGTATGTTAAAGTGAGGTTACTGCAAGCGGTGGACTGTTGCATTTTCTGCAAGACTCTGTTGCTAATTATTGCAAAACCACTGGTCTCTGTTGTGAAGATTGTTTCAGCCTTTTGTTGCACTGGTGTAGGAAGGATGTAGTGCATTTTAATATCCCAGGCAAAAGGGAGTCCATGGAAAACTAGCAGAGAACTGAGAATAGCACCCAGAAAAGGACAGCATCAGCATTTTCCTTCCATTCACAGGTGCCATCCTTACAAACAGCTGCTTTCTAAAAGCTTTTTAGGTTGCAACCTAGGAAGACAGAAAAAGAGCCTGCCATTTGCTAATGAGATTACAGACTCTAATGCCCTCCAGAGAGACCCAAAATCCCTGATTGGTAGAGGACTTAGAAAACAGAGGGAGGATGATTACAGGTGAGCTCTTACACAGCAGTGTCACAGAAGGTGCCTATCCCCCAGCGGGGACAACCTACTGCACACACCCAGGGATACCTGCAAACCCCCCATCCCACTGTGGTCAGCCACCAAATTACTGATAAATGCTCTTGGGAATACATTAATGGTCACTGGTTTGGGATGATATCATTCAGCAGAGGAGGGGAGCACATGAAACACTAAGCTGTCTTTTAGGTAAAGTGAGTCTAGATTTTGAGTAAATCAAAACCAGAAGTCCCTGCTCTCAGATCCCTCTAAAAAAAAAAAAAAAAAGCAAAACAAGAAAAGCTCTCTTTAAAACCCTCAAAGAAGCAAATTAGAAGCAAATTTATGACAAAAACAGCAGAGGCTCTTCAGACACTGGATTCCCTTCTTCATCACATGTGCCATATGCTTTAGGCCATAACTGCTTTAGGGCAGCATGTTCCTACATGTTTGGCAGCCAAGATCCAAGCCTTGGATGACACAGAGCAAATAATGTTTCACTGTTTAGTGAAAGAATCATTTTAACCTTGATCCGGCAGTGGGATTCGCTGCAATGCAATGGTTGAAGCTCTTATTTATCCCTGCTGAGATACTACAGGAATGTGTGGGAACATCTCTCTAGCCCCCACCAGCTGGAACTGGAAAATTACTTCTCCTGTGCCTGATCTGCAGATCAGTTCGATCTGTTTCAACACACACCTTCCCTGAGCATCACTGGAGAGACAAGTCTATTTGTCCCAGTGCTGGAGCTTCCAGTGTTTACAAAGGGAGCATCTTTGGGGTCCGTGCTGGTTTATCTGTATTTATGTCACACACGTAGGTGGTCAAGCCTGGTGTGGTCCAGTGTAAGATTATGATTTCTACAATACTAGGAACCCAAGGAGTTTTAGTGATTTGCTTAAAGTACTGTGACAGCAATACATCTATATCAGGGGGGAGGAATATACTGTTGTTACCTTTTATACTGAAAGTCACTGATAGCATAAGCAAGAAGACAGGGCAGTCTTGTTGAAAGAACAGCCTATGGTGAATTGAATGGCTTGTGGCAGCTATAATAACGGGAAACTGAAGGAGAGGGTCTGTCACTCAGAACGAGACCTGAAGACTCAGCCCTTCCAGCTTTAAGGAACAGGTAGCTGCAAACGTGGAGCTGGGTCTCCATCCGGATTGGACCTAAAACAGTGTAAGTCAGTGTTTTTGATAAATTACTCCTGCTTTTTACTGCTGTAAATATGAGATCAACCAGGTCCTTTGTATCTGTGGTGGGTACACTAAATTCGTCACTGTTTGAACTCAAGAGAAGCGGGTGACTGTCCCGCGGAGAAAGAAGAGCTAGGGTCTGACAAACCAGATTCCTGTTACTGTCTCTGACCTCCTCACCTACCCTGGGTAAAACTCTGCCCATCTCTTAGCTTCAGTTACCTGACAATAAAATGGGGGAACCATCCTGCTCCTCCAAAGGAGAACAACTGTGTTACTCAGATTATATATCCCCAACCTACTGGATCTGTTGACACCACTGTATGGGAGAATTCTACCCAACAAGGAGAAGTAGGTGGACTGGTGATATTTAGTATCCCAGTATCATCAGAAGAGAAGATACCTCCAGCAACGAAGGCTTAGGGTCTTACCCTTGGGATGAGTTCTCCTCCAGTTCCCATAGCCCCTGTCAGGAGAGGGCATTTGCAGCTGAATTGGTGCAGACCAGAACTTGGCTGCAAACAGCCAGGGCTGAGGTCTTTTTACAAAGTGCTGGATAAAACTTGCCCTAAGCTTAACTGTGCTCTTAATCTTCTCTCCATAACCTTTTCCTCTCTCTCTTAGTATCGCTTTGTTTTGCCAAAGTCAATATTTCAGGTGTTGTTTTCTTTTAATTTGACGTTTATTCCCAGCATTCAGATTTTATTAATTCAACTCCTTTTTAATACTGTCTGTCAGCATTAATTCAGGAGTGTGTATCATTTGTAGGTGGACTAGTATGACTACTAAAAGGCTCCCTGACATAATATGCTGCCCTGTTAATAGTAACAATAATTTGAGCAATTAGCGAGGCCTTGACATGGGCTTTAGCTTCTCTGTCACCTAGGAATACCTCCTCTGCGCAGCTGCCATGCTATTTATACTCCCCCGTCAAGTCCCAGCCTGAAATAGTGCCCCAAGAGAGCAGCCTGTAATCAGTCCCTTTGCAATGACTGGATGAGCACTAAATAAGTCCTGGCCTTGATTATATTAATGAAGCTGCGTGGAGAATGTCCATCCGGGAATCCCCAGATGCGGTGCTGACAGAGCAGTCTGTATGCTCACAGCATCCCTTCCCCCTTCCCTGCCCCAAGGAAATCCCCGACAGTCCCTTTGCCAATGACCGTGGCTTTGATAGCAGCAGGGTCACTTCATATCCTGGAGACTGAACCTACTGGGACCCTTCACCACAAGAAGCTGAAGCAACCTCCCAACTTGGTCTTCTCTGGTGGGTCATGGCAGCAGTGGCTTTGTCCTTGAAGTTAAACATACCTCTGTGGTCCCTTCTATAAAGTGCAGAGTGACAACGTTAATTCTACACCAGTAAGTACTGGACAAACCCCTGCAGACTGGCAGGGCATCACTGGTACAGCCAAGTGGCACATCACTGCCTCAGAGGAGGTCCCCAAAGGTCAGTCCTCTGTTTTACCATCTCATGCTTTGGATGGGGAACCAAGGCAAGGACGTCTCGCACACAGGAGAATGAAAACTCATGATAGAGTTGGAATTGCTTCAGACCCTGAGGGTACCTCTGGACCCTGAGACCATCCCTTTCCCTAGCAGTGCAGGATTAGGGCCTGAATTAGAAAAGTCATGAAGAGCAACCCAAGTCCCTGACTGGGCCCGTCAGGAGAGAGTCAGCCCACGGGTCCCTTTGGTGCACTGCGACACAAAAGGAGATGCTTTGTCTCTAGGAGAGAAAAGCTTCATTAAGCACCTTGGAAAATTTCACATGGAAAAAAATCCCCGTGCAACGTCAGAGCTTAAAGCCACCATGCAAAAGCTCTATTTTTGGATCTCATTAAAATAGATACAATCTACACATAAAATAAATTACTTGCCTTATAATTTTCAGTTCAGTTAGAGATTTACCAGTAAGAGCAGTAATTAACAAACTTGTTCTGCTTTTTACTATTGGGACTCTAATTCAGCACAGCGTTTTGGTGGCATTTGTGCTTGGCTGAGCTTCCCTCACATGGCAAAGGGCAGGTCATGAGCCTCTTCTTTACCCAGTGGGGTGTTCCCTTCTGCCTCTGCTCTGCAGGCTTGGAGGGCTTCACACTAGACAGTGCCCCACTAGCAAAATCACCCACACCCCAGCCCTTACTCTGCACATCAAGAACCACACAGGAGGGTTTGAAGCCACCTTCTTGGCTCAGCAGTGGCTGAGACGCAGAGGACACATGATGGCAATATTTGCAGGTCTCCATCCCTGAAGGATGTGGTTGTATGGAAGATGGATGAGATCCATGCTTGCCAGCAGTCTAGGCCAGAGGCAAGTTTGAGCTGGCTTATAGGTATTGAATCATAGAATTTGATTTGGGTTGGAAGGGACCTTAAAGATCATCAAATTCCAACCCCCCTGCCATGGGCAGGGACACCTCCCACTAGCCCAGGTTGCTCAAAGCCTCATCCAGCCTGGCCCTGAACCCCTCCAGGGATGAGGCATTCACAGCTTCTCTGGGTGAATATATCTAATACACCATCTTGATGAGCTATAGATTCTGTGTTCTGAAGGGATCATTATAATCAATTAATCTGCCCTGCAACTTGACACGGATTCACAGTCTCACTCCTACATCACCAGCATAAGGAAAGATGTGTTCCTGCAAATCTCTCCTCTGGGAGGGGTTCTCAGAGCCAGGCTCCAGTTACCTCCTAGACTTACCCTTTTCTTTCACTGAAGTTCATCAGCAAGATTTTGGTATGAGCTTAAAGCTAAGCCAGGTCAGATCTGGTGAACTCACAGCTGAAACAGCTTAAAGCCTGTATTTCACAGAAACAGACCTCAAGAGTAGACAGGTTGAAAGACCGCATAACATAAAGACAGAGTAGAGTAGACAAAAGAGTGCAGTCTGCTGATGCTTCAGCAAGCAACTGGCATCTACAACTAGGAATAATTTCCTTCTTTTCCTGTGAGATGCTGCATGACATGATCAAACAGGAATAAGTATCTGAAATTAAAGGCCAAAAAAGTGGTGCAATTGAATTGCTGATTTCTCTGTAAGGCTCCCTGAGATAAAAGAGTTGTCCCCAGGGAAAAGAGAGACCCGGGGAAAGCATGAAAGGCACGGTTGATGTCTTTTCTGCTTTTCATATAATCCCCTGAAAATGGGAATGTCCAAATGCTTGCGACGACACAAGTGGGACTAATACTCTGGGATCACATGAGCAATTATCTGATTCACAGGTGAAGATGGTAATAAAGTGGCTGAAAAGCCAACTGACAGTGAGAGGGCAAGAAGCAGCAGGCTTGCTTGGTTATGGGTCATGCTACAAACACTTCTTGAGATCAAGCGGTAAAAATAATTAGGGTTGGGAAGGCAAGGAGTGAGATTCCCAGATGGTGTGGGTGACAGATAAGGAGTCGTCCTTTTTATCTGTTGCCAGGCCATCCGTTCATCCAGTTTTGTGGCTGACTCAGATCTCCGTCGACATGTGGGGCTCTGTACCAGTGGAGCTGTCAGGGCAGCATTGCTTCCAGCATGGATTAAAGGTTAAGCAAGCTGTGTCTTGCATTGAGGTCTGGTTATTTGCTTTTGTGTTTATACAACAGAGAAGAGATAAACTCTTGCCAGGGTGATGATGGGTTGGCACCCCTTTCTAGAGGACTAGCAGCTAGGAGCTCGAGGATGGATAGCTCTTCTGCATCACATAAAAATCCCATACCATGCTGTGTAACACTGGGAGTAACAGGGGTGACCTGCACTGGACCTGTGGCCCTGCAGGGTGCTCGTTGGAGCCTTGCCCAAAGCATTGCTCCATCCTTGTTTGCTCCTTTGTCAAATAACAAACACGGTGGTCATCCTGCCATAGCCATGACAATCTGGAAACCAACTTGCCTTTCTTTTCCAGGTTCACCAGCTTCTATGTGCCCACAGAGAAAGCCACAAATGGTCTTTTACATCTCCCTATGTGCTCCCTTTTGTGCTGGAGAGAGATCTGGCTTTGGTCTAATGGTGCATCCGATCAGGATCTTCATTGAGGAATGTATGGAAGGAGCATATTGTTGCTCCGTTGTTGCAGTTATCTGAATAGCAGTAATGTTTGCAATTACACTGGCTGCAGTAAAAATCTCCTGGGCATCTTCAGCCTCCAGGGAACAAGGTGATCAACCCTGAGGTCAGGAAAAAACACTGTTCCTTAGGGCAACACTGCAGAGCTAGTGCTGCTATGCAATTCCAGGGCCTTTCCTTTAAAGCACACAGTCCTAAGCCTTCAGCAGACAGATTGGTAGGCTTTTGCAGCATGGGGATGTGCCCTGAGAAGGACAGATCTTTGGGACTGGATGAATAACAGGGCTGGTCAAAAGCAGATGCCTGTCATAAGGTCTGTCTGGAAAGCAGAAGTCAGCAGCTGCCCATTAAGCTCCCCAGATTTCTTCTGGCCTTATTGGTGATGGCAGAGCAGAGCAGAGCAGACCCAGACTGGCTTGCATCTTCACACCGGGTGCTTGTGGTGGAGCCTTTCTCTGTTAGTCTTGCTGATAGCAGGAAAGTGTGTGGGCAACCCTGTAATTACAGATGTGTCTGACCACACCTGCGGTGTTGGAGAAGCTGTTGATGGACTTTAGTTCAAAGGATGCCAAGCTAAGCCGGCTTGCTTGAGAGGGCATTTTATGGATCCATTTTATACGCTGTGCAGTGACATGCCTGGTGCTACCTGTTTCATGTCGGGATTGGTAATATCAAAATACACAACCTGCACAAATCAATTGCAGGGAGGATGGGCAGTGCCAGCACCTTCCCATTCCCTGCACCTCCTGCAGTCGGTGACGTTCACAAATTCCTCCTGCTAAGTGCTCACAGAGGGAAAGGAAAATCTTTTCAAATCCCTTGCAGTGTGACTGTGAGGAAGACTCCTTCCCAAGCCCATGCTGCTTTTGAACACATTCATGGTGTACAGGATTGTGTAAGATCCTCCTTTGGATAAAGAGGCAAGATGTGCCAAAGGCAGAGATAGAAACTTCTAGAGGGAGATATTCAGTGAAGAGAAGAAAAAAAAAATGGGGCTACAGAAGGAAATACTGTTTTCCTGGGAGCCTGGTAGGGGTAGCATTCGCAATACCATGCCTGTGAGCCATCCATCTTCGAGAGGTGGTGAGAAGCAGAGGGAACACTAGGTCGTGCTGTTTCCTCAAAATCTTGCGCAGCGGTGCTGGGGCTGGATTGCACATTTCTCGCAGGGACTGAGGGTGTTTTTCTGCTATGGGTGAGCAGAGAACTTTGATCACACTGTTTGGGTGTTCTTGCAAGGAAATTAATTGCATTTGCTGAGTGAAATGCTTCAAGCACAGAGGCAAAGGCTCAGGGCAGGTCTTTATAGGGAACCAGAGCTCCTGAGCTCAAACGTGAGATAATGCTGCTTATATTATAGGGAAGGAATGAATAACAGCAATGGTTTGCAGTGTTTAATTAGCCTTCCTGCTATTCCTATCAAGAGAGGAAAAATAAAGTGAGAATTCTCTTAGGATACAAACTCAACTGTGTGCTGACGTGAGGCAGAAAAGAACGCCTCTGGGTGCAGAAAGGAGGTGGCTTTATCTGAGTCTGTTGTACTCCTTCAGGTGTGTTGAACACTTGAATTCACTCTACCTTAAGGCTGAGCATTTAGCAAGCTGCTGTAAAGTAATCCTGCGTCTCTGTAGGAAAAGAGCTCCAACGAGTGGCGTACTGGCTTCGTTTCCCTCACATGGTAAAGAAAACTCTCTGCTCCCAAAGAAGAGTTTCTTTGTGTTCCCACTGTTAAACTGTGGCTTGTGCCCCCCAAGGCTTTTAAATGAACACATGAAATCAGTGCGGGGTTTTGAAGCTCTGCAAAGTTCATTGCCGTGTGCGCACTTCAGCAGCACACAGGAGCTTTGAGTCTTTTCCTTTAATTTAGCGGGGAGCTGTTGCAGCTGCTGTGGCACTTCAAAGACCATTCTGTGTGTTGCTCCTGCACCTGACCAACACAAGGCCACAACGTTGTTAAACTGCCAGTTTGGAGGGAAATGTCTTTGCAAGCAGCAGCCAGTGCTGCCTAGCGTTTTTAAGCCTGGCTATAGCCACACCCCGTCTGTCTGTGTTACCCCATCGCTCCAGTCTGGCCCAGTTAATCTAGCTTCATACCAGCTGGGACCATCCTGAGCCTCTTGTACAATCTCTTGCCTAACCATAGACCACCTGAGCTGGTTTCTGTCTGTTCATGGAGTCTCTGCAGCACTTCCTTCTCCAGGAGAGTTTAGATATTTTCAGTGACAATGTTTTTTTTTCTGGAAATCACATGCTGAGGGCTCTTTGATTACCAGCAAGCATGTTGCGTATGTGCTGGGACATGAACCATGTTCTCAGACAGAAGCAAACCACCAGCCTCACTTAACCGCATGCTACAAACCTCACACATATTCAGAGCCACAGGACGTGTGTTGCGGCTCTCAGAGAGCTCCGTAAATAATATTCAGGCAATAAATGGTGGCAGACCCAGTGCAGGCAGGGCTGGGCCAGCTCACCTGCTGCTCCCACAGCCAGGGAGTCAAATTGACCAGCAGCCCTTTTCCCATCACAACTAACCAAATAATTTATATGCAAACCTAATATTTACACATCTGTGCTCCTGTGCCTGTCTTTTTAACCCCGTTCCTGAGTCGATGGCTGAAAAATAGCCCTGATATTCAGCAGACGGGTAAGAAAATGAGAGGTTTCTGTTGCGTAGGTCACTAGGCTGTCCTATCTGAGTCAGTAGCAGCCAACAGATACAGATGAGAAGGTTGGTTTTGATCACCAGGGGCACGAGGCAGCTGTGAACCTGGTCCATCTGCCTAGCTGGGTAAGCAAAAGCAGTGATGCAGTAAAACACCGATGAATTTTTGTCTGCTTGGTAAAATGAATATAAAATGAGTGGATGGATTCAGTCTGCTCCCTGTGAAATGAAAACTGTCAACATGTGTTAAGGGACCTGCACAGAGTGGCCAGTAACTGTCCTGGAGGAAACATGGTCATGGAGTACACTGCCAGAAAGAGATGTGCTCAGGACATGTGCTCATATCACAAAATCATGTCCAGACGTGTTTTGAAAGTCTTCAAGGATGGAGACTCCACAACTTCTCTGGGGAACCCATGCCAGTGTTCAGTCACCGTCACAGTGAGAAGTGCAACTCCAGCCCTGCTTCCACCAGCCTCATCCCAAAGGGCACGTTGCACAGATTTCTTGCCTCCTGCAACAGAAGGATGAGACACCTTGGCAAGACAGGTGTGATTCATTTTAACTGTGTTCTATCTATTTCACAGAGAGAGAAAACTTCAAATGCCAAACCAATCAGTCAGGCTTTTAGAAGATCCTCAAAATAATGAAAAGCATCACTGTTACACATGCCAGCTTGTAATGCTTTTTTCCTCCCTTCCTTTCTATTTTTTCTCTTTTTTGGCTGTATGATAAAACATTGGAAAAGGACATAGTTCCACATGCTTCAACCCAGAAACCTTCTCTTTCTAAGAGGTGTTAGGAACAATGCTTTCATTTTACTGCCTGGCAGAGGTTTTTTTGGGAACTTTTGGTACAGGGGGTTGACAGAAACCTGGATGCAGGATGCTCCATTGGTCTCAGCTGTTCCTGCCTTCCTAAGCTGTGTTGGAACCATTTATACCTCAAAGCTACTGAAAACAGGGTATTTGCTTATAAGAAGTGCAGTCATGACTGTCAAAGACTGTAAGACTGTAGTCCCTTATATGACATAATAACTACACAAAGAGGCACCGAGGCTCCAAAATAGAATAGCTTAATTGGTTTGCTTTCCCAAGGAGATACTGCGCCAGACAATGAAGCACAACAGCTTAAATCTATGCTTAACAATAGCTTAATCTATAAATAGGATATTGTTAAGCAATGGGAAGAACATTTGGGGTAGAACTAGATAACATTTTTCAGATTAATCGTTTATTTGCTAATAAATGCAGTTTCAGGCTGACTGAAGCTATCCTCAGACTAAGGCTGAATTCAACTAAAGTTTTCTGCTACAAAACGGGGAACCTTTTTTTTTGACCAACCAGAAAACCTCCATTTTAGTATTTCAACATGAAACACTGAAATGGCTCACTTGAGAAAACACTTCATCTTAGAATACAGATTGATTTTACTTCTTTAAGCATACCCCCAAATTCAATTAATTATTTTCTTTTGAGTCCATCCCAGATAAATTATTTCAGCTTTATAGCAGAGAAAGAAAAAAATTTAGAAGGGATATTCTCAGTCTCTTCCCATAGGTCTGCTCTGGGGTTTGCTTGCTTTTTGCAGTGCCTTCGGAGTGTGAACATAATGTACAGCTGGTGAGCTTGTCTTTACAGCTGATAAAGCGAGTTACACCAGGGTCATGTTGAAATGAACCCTGGATACAGATCAAGTACATAAAATAGAGTTCTCCTCCAGCGACCTCACGTTACAGACCTGATTTATGTTCCTAGTGCTTGTGGTTCTGTCTGGAGCCTGGCATGGTTACATGCAATCTGCCCAGCCAAGCCTGAAAGTTCCTCTTTTCTCAACTTGCTCATATAAGGTGGGAAAGGTAAGAGGCATTAGAATCAGCTCTAAAAGCCAGAGACTGATGGAGGCAGCACCAGTGGGTCTTGCTGCACCAAATACATTCACTGTCTGTAATCTGTGGGAAGAAAGCTCACTGAAATAATTCTTGCAAACAGACAGAATCTGCCTTTTCCAGGCAATCTAACATTTGAAAAGCCTCATTAATAATGGTTGCAAAGTGTAGAGAAACTATAGCTTCTATCTATGGGTCACAAAGCATTTTGCAAGTAATATTTGAGCATCAGAAGAGAAAAGGGAAGAAATCAATCTAGGCCTGGTTTTCATGGAGGCTTCATGGTGGTGCCTTCAGGGGTTATTAAAAACTGCAGATTAAGTGCACGTAAGTCCTCTCAAGAGCAGTAGAATAATTTGCTATTCCTCTTTGCAAATCATAGTCAGAAATGGGGATATTTAAGCTAAGCAACTTCAGGTGTCTAATGCATGTGCTTAAACAGACCCCTGCGTCCCTGCACTGCTCTGCAGCCTGTGCAGGGTGTGGGAGGGAAGGCAGAGCTGTGTCACACTCCTGCTCTGAATCACACTCAGGAGGACTCTCTCTCTCTCTCTGGGATAACATAACCCGTGACATAACATTACAGCTCTGCTGGGTCAAACCAAGATCCATCTGCCCCAAAACCCAGCCTCCAGCAGCAACCAGCCACAAGCACTTGGAAGAAGGGGACAGGACAAGTCCGGAGACGCACTTCACCAGTACATCCTCCCACTGCCCAAGAGTCACTAGTTAAGCCACTTCCTGACTTCATCATTATAACAACCCTTTATGGACTTTTCCTATGTTAATTTGTATAATTATATTTCCAAGTGACTTACGCTATTGGCCTCCCCTGCCTCCGGTGGTGATACTTCCCCTACTTTCACCATGCACTGTGTAAATAAGAGCTTTTTCGTGTTCTAAATCTGCAGCCTCATCGTGTCATTGCATAATCCTTAGTGCTGTTGTTATAGCATAAAATAATTTTTAAAATAATAATCCTTCTTTATTCACCATCTCCATATCCTTCATGATTTTGTATACTTTGATCATATTTTCCCTCTGTCATCTTTCCCAGCCTGATTGCTGCTTATCTATTTAGTCCTGCATAAGAAATTGTTTCTCCACCTATATAGGGAGCCTGTGGTTAAAGCTTAATGCAGGTTGCTACATCAGTCAGTGAGGATACAGTCCCCTTGCCCGATACTGAGGTACAGACACCTTTGAGATGGCACACAGCAGGCTTTGGACTGTGGCTGGTGCTAGGACTGAGCAGAGAAGGGAATTGAAAGAGTTGTATTCAGCCGGCTCCGTGGAGGAAATGTACAAGGCAAGAAAATAATAAGTCAGTTCAAATATTCTGTCTTTTGGACATGCATTTCTGGACACAGAAATGCTGCTTCTCTGGTATTCACAGATCACAAAAAGTCTGCAAACCTTTTATGAGAAGCCACACATCTTGTCTTTTCTTAGAAGTCATATAGACCAGAAGCTATTCTAATGTATAGACACATCAGTCTGTGATGTGCTTAGTGGTCACAGGTCCCAAAGAAGCCCTTAGGAAACAGGTTGCCCAGAGAAGCTGTGGATGCCCCATCCCTGGAGGTGTTCAAGGCCAGGCTGGATGAGGCTTTGAGCAACCTGGGCTAGTGGGAGGTGTCCCTGCCCATGGCAGGGGGGTTGGAACTTGATGATCTTTAAGGTCCCTTCCAACACAAACCATTCTGTGATTCTGTGAAAAGCAACGGGTTGCAACAGGTGAGAAGTGAGGGCCAAAGGGTGTCCTAGAGAAATGGGAGAACCATACTTCCACTTGCTCAGCACTCTGCCCATGTGGCTGCTGAGGCAGACAATTTTCTCCCATTTTGACAAAAGAACTCCTGTGCTAATCACAGAAACCATCCCACCACAAGTTTGTCAAAATTGGCCTGTTCATCCTAAAACTGTGACTTTCCTTTCTGTTCAATATATGTATGTAAGAACATCAGAAAAATATTTTTCTAGGTGATCTACAAAGGGAAATGCTCCTTGTATGTGTATGTCTCCTCATTCCCTCAACCTAGTGAGAGTTGCCACTTAAACCAAGGGGTATGCAGAGATACTTGGAAGTGACTGAATTACCACAGATTGGCAAATTATTACTGTTAATTGAAATTAATGTGTTTTATGTTACACTATAATGTGCTGGAAGCATGCAAACATTACACTTCAGGCTGATGACTAGTAATCTGTTCAGCCATGATAACTTCAGCTCTTGGAGTGCACCTCCCTTCTTGAGGGAAAACTGTAGTGTTTAATGCTGGTTTAGCCAGTGACAGGTGACTGCTGCAGTGACATGAATAAAATTTGCATGTTCTTGGTGCTTGAGTCAGAGCACACCAAAACATCCTTTTGAAATGAAGCAGACCATATATTTTAACATCTGCAGACATCCGAATTGTGTGTGGAAGAACAATTGGATTATTTTCTCTCCTGGGGATTAAATGCTTCTTGTGCCTCTCATTGTCAATGTCCAGGGCCAGTCCAGTAGAGGTGTCAGTGACAAACCCAGCCCAGATACTGTCCCTGGAGGGTCTGATGTGCCTTCCAGAAAGGCTGAGCAGTTTTACCATGGCTGCAACCATCTTCCTCAGACATTAAGTGGGATTTTCACAGACTCAGCTGATTGCTCAGGTGGCATTGAAGGCTTTCGCCATATCCCAGAGCATCAGGGATCTCCAACGATGTGGTCCCAGACATTAGTCTGCTTCTTTCAGCATTTTTCTCTTGCTTTTTAGTGCATGCAACATCTCTGTGCTCTATGCTTTTCAGTCTTCAGAGGTCTCTTACTGCCCCATGCCACCAACCACGCCCTCTGCCTCTCTGAGCCCTTTGTACCCATCACTATCAGTGGATACATGGCCGTATACAGGCACTGGGGTTCTGCCCCATAGACAGTGCTGAGCAGCTTAATTTGCAGATTGCTTTTCCCTCCCGTATCTGTGCCTCACTTCCCCTCACACCACTGCCCCTTGCTTTCACCTGGAGGATGAAGCACATCCCAGAGCAAAGCTGCTCCCAAGGGCTCAGAGCTCAGCCAGTGGGAGCTGAGAGCAATGCAAGAAGTGTTCCTCAGGACACCCTCTCCCTTCTGACCTCCAGGCAGGTGAGAAAATGATGTAGGAAAAAATTAATACCAAGGTATGTGGCCAGCATGGTGAAAAAAATGGAGAATCTTTCATTTTGTTTTGGTTGCCTTCCTTGAAGTGAAATACCAAGGTATGTGGCCAGCATCGTGAAAAAAAATGGACAATCTTTCATTTTGCTTTGGTTGCCTTCCTTGAAGTATGAATAAACCCAAATATCCCATCTCATACCTCTACACCTGCCTATTTTTCTCTGCAAAACAAGAGTAGTCTGCAAGTGTTGTCTGTCCATATGTAAGATCTGATTGCTGTAGGAGAAGGGATGTACCAGTGAGGAATGTATGAGTTTATTCACCTCCAATATTGGCCTTCTCCGCTGCTTCAGATTAGCCAGCAGGACATTTGGAGCTCGGTATTTATATTATAGTATAGAAAATGTTCAAAGGTACAGAGACAGCAAGAGAACTCTACTGTAGGTGTTTGCGTGACACCTCGAGATGGATCTGCTGAACTTGGTGGGGTCCCTGATGCCAGTGACCTCTTAGACATGGGAAGAGGAAAGAGAAAGACCATGTGAGTGAACATCACAGAGACAGGAGCCTCAGGAGGGGCTGCACCTCAGCAGAGAGCATAAGCACCTTCACCTTATTAATAAGCTCTTTTTTTAAGGAGGAAATGTGTCCTCATGACGCTGCCTGGTGTCTGGGCTTTGCTGGAGCACAGCTCTCCAACGAAGGGCACGCCACTGGTAGAAGTGTTTTGGGGCTGAAGGAATTAAGGATCCTGGCTTGTACCAAAAATCAAACAAAAATTGCTGTAGGGCTTAAACCTGTTTTTAACAAGAGTATGTAGCCTGCCAGATCTGGTGAGAGATTAGCAATTTCGTTATACAGGTCTTGGCTTCCTAATTTCCACTAAGTGCCTAAAACTCCCTCAAAGAGGCCCATTACCTTGCCTTTTTCTGCTCTTACATTAAGTAAGCAGTTCAGAGCAAGATAAACACAGCAGCAGGACCGGGGTTCCCTTGCAGAGGTTCCAGGGTTTTACAGCTAAGTGCTTCCTGATGGATCTGTCAGAGCAAGCCACGAGAGCAAAGCCTGTCTCTGCCCGGAGCGACCGTCGGCTTTATTTCCAGAGTCCCTGCAAGGGCATTCCATTTGTCAACTCTTGAACTCGCCAAGGAGAGTACAGGTTCTTCTTGGATGTCTGGCTGACTTTGAGGGAGGCAAAGTGAGCAGGCAGGCTGTGGGCACAGGATACGGGGCAGAAAACCTCAGCAGGAGCCTTGGGGGATGTCATAGAGAGGGACCGAGTGCTGCTTCACTTAGGAAACTGGGGATGGGCAGGCAGAAAGCTGCTGGGAAACTTGTGACGTCCAGCCTCCTGAACCCTGAAAGGCTGTTTGAAATAGGGAGCCAGGAAGAAGAAGTGGCAGTTGGGGTCTTTTTGTGTTTTCCCTTCACAGGAAGCAAATTTATTAGGGATTGGGAGGTCCCATGGCATAAGCAACTGTTAGTGCAGTAGGATTTTTACTAAGGACTTTAGGGAGCAGATAACATGTGCTTTTAACAGATATTCTCCTGACAGATGTCCTTATGACTCAGGAAAGTGTTGATTTCTATGTCCCCTAAACCTTTGTACATCCACAGGGCAGAGCTGGGAAAGGATCAAACCCCAGAGCTTCAGCCTGCTGCTGACAGAGATGTTGGCTGCCTGTTTTACCTGAAATCCTCTAAGAACCAAAGCAAAAACATCTGCTCTGCAGGCAGCACGGGAAATGTTGCAAAGATGTAATGGGACCGTAATCAGTGACAGATTTGTCATCTCTATTCCATCGCTGCAGCATGGGGAGGAATTGTCACTGATGGTTTCAGCGAAGCATATAGAAATCACAGAAATCATAGAATCATTAAGGCTGGAAAAGACCTCAAGGATCATCAAGTCCAACCGTCAACCCAACACCACCTAACTCACAAAACCATGTCGCTACGCACCACATCTACACGTTTCTTGAACACCTCTAGGGATGGTGACCGCACCACTGCAATAAAGGAGATAGCTGCCTGTTCAAACTATTTTTATGTCATGTTAAGCCAGGCTTCAGTTTCTGGGACAGGGTGAAAGAAATGT
The DNA here is from genome assembly GCF_000699245.1 of Pterocles gutturalis. NCBI lineage: Eukaryota > Metazoa > Chordata > Aves > Pterocliformes > Pteroclidae > Pterocles > Pterocles gutturalis. The sequence continues at coordinate 67,315 of NW_010100018.1, read as the reverse complement.
GTTTCTCTTTGGTCAGTCATTTGGCTCTGGGGGCCAGGGGTAGGGAGAGAATATAAGACAGGGTGCAATGGTACTGCTCGAGGTGTTCCGGTCTCCCCAGTGCCCGATTTGCGTGATCTGATCACGCCTTTAGAGGTAAGCCACACTCCACAGCTGGGATCACAAAGTCATTTCCCCAGACTGCATTGTCAGGGCTGTTGATTGTGTCTTTGCCAGGCAAGGCTTCCAGTCTGCTCCCTGAACCATCCAGGAAATCCAGTTAATGTGTCTTATGGTTGGGTAGGAGCATTGGCGATGCCTTGATGCCTCCTGTCACGGCTTCCAGCCTTATTTTCAATAGAGTGTTGGTGGGTTTTGTGATGACGGGGGGATGGAAAGATGTCCTCTGGCTCTTCCTAAACGAAATGTCATTCCTAGGACTACGTGCAGCGGCAGGAGAGTGGAGTGTCTGACCCAACCAAGGTGGTGCTTCCCATCTCCCTCTTGCTGCTGACCCTTGCCAAGGCTTTGAGGAGGCCCGTGGCATGAGTGGCCTTTTTTTGGAAGTGCTTGTTGGTCTCTGTTGACCACGGACAGCCAGGCAAGGCCCGTGTTAGCCAAGACACCCCCCTGTAGTGAGCTCACTGAGGGTGAAACGAATGTGGGGCAGACGTCAGGTTATGGGGAAGGGCATCCCCCTGGGAGTCTCACACTCCCTGAACCCTTTCTAAAGCCTCGACTCCTCCAGCCAACTGACTATCTGTCAATGCCAGACTTGGTCAGAAAACAGAAGTTTCTTCACCCTTCACCATCCTGGGGAAGAGCATTAAAGTACAGCAAAGTATAAAAAAACTAGGAGGCAATGAGAAAGAGCCCAAACAGTGTTTTCTATTTTGAGATCCATGGTTGCAGGCTCTTTTTTTTTTTTTTTTTAGCAAATAAAATCATGCTGAGGTCTGATTCATGGTTTTTTAATGCCTCAGAAGTCTGCAGTGTCATTCTCCTGGTTTGGCATCCTAATTCAAAGTGAAATACATAAAACCAAAAGGAGTGTGTCAAGGAGTTTCTCTAGCTTTCATCATCTTTTTTTCCATGAGCAGGCGCCGTCCTTTTTTAACTGATTAGCAACGTGTAAAAAGCAATAGAGGGAAGAGCTTGGTAATAAAATGTTAAAGAGATTTTTATTATTATTTTCAGTGGTATCAGGTTAGAGCCTTTATGAATATAGTATCAGCTGAACATTTAACAACTGAAACTTGTTCTTACTAAGCTTATAACAACTCACTGCAGCGTACTTGCCATTTCTGGATATTAGAACAAATTAACAGCTATTAATAGATGCTGTCAGCAACTGGATACATACCGTAAGAGGAGCTATATCCTTACACAAAACAAGAATATGAAAAAGTACGTGAGGATGAGGCGCAAGCTCCCGCGACTCTGCAGACCCTCGCGGGTGCCGGCCGAGCTCAGGGTCTGCACGTCCCTGACGAAGGTGAGCTGCTCACGCCGGGGAGGAGGGGGATGCCGGGGGATGTGAAGGGCTGGGATGGGGCAGTGGTGATGGGAGAAAATTTAAGTATGGACTTCTGCAGGAGTTTCCCAAAACTAAAATCTTTTGAAGATGGAGGAGGGAGGGGAACAGAGTGGGACGAGGAGGTGGGACCTCTTTCTTGAGAGACAGAGACCTCTAGGACATCCTCTGGCCAAGTTAAATGAGGGGTTGCTTCACTACATTAAGTCTCTTCTAATTCAGGCTAAAAGAGCAAGTGGGAGCCCACAGGGGCTGCTGAGAGTGGTCAGCTGGGAGCAGGCTGGAAAAACATCCTCCCTAATCCCTGTCCACAGTCAGGACAGGTGCAGGTTTCTGCTCTGATCTGCCTCTGGAGAAACCTCTCCCTCTCACTATGTACAGAGCAGCCAGCTAAACAGGGGGGTTAAAATAATTAAAAATCTCCCTGCTCCCCTCCATCCTCTGCCATCCCTACAACACTTTATGATGTGCATATTTTAAAATTTCAGGACATTGCTTCTTGAGTCATCAAGCTCTGCAAGGTAAAAGCCCGTCCATCGCATTGCAGGAAAAGTTGCAAATGTTTCTAAATGCCCAGCCTTACAAGAAGTGCCAGAAAAACCCTGTAATTGCCTGAGGACAATTTCTGTGAGCTGTGTTGGGTGTGAGCTAGAGGAGGAAGGATGCAAGTGGACATGAAGTATGGTGGGTCGAGCATGGGACGTTGTTTCGGTACTTTTAGGTGCATTATATTCCTCTGTGCCTCTGTGAGTCTCGCTCTGAGTGACAATGCGAGCTGGGAGGATTGTACCCACTGCATCAGGTGGGTTAATTCTCTTCTACATGCAAAATACCTGGGAATCTCTGTGTGGGGTGGAGGGGGTGTCCCGTGTTCGTTGTGGGAGGCCTGGTCAATAAAACCCCTCAGCAAACACGGTGTGATGGAGAGGGGCTCGCCTGCCACTCTTGTGTGGACTCCAGCCCCATGGGCATCACCAAGGATGAGGACTGCTGTTTGTATCACCGGGGCCCCAACCCTCTCGCGGTGCCAGACTTCGTAGAAATACTAATAGCAGAATTACAGGCATGCATCACCAGGGAACCGTAAATATAATTTTTAATTAACTGGCTATTCTACAGAGAAGACTTTGTGCAGTGCTGCGAGACATAGGAACAAAGTTCAGCCTGTCTCTGTGACAGAGCTCCAAATTTCCCCTGCTCTTTCCCGACCCAACGCCAGCAAACAGATGTGCTCTGTGCCTCCCATTTATGCACTCCCAAGAAATTAGCACCCCGTTAAGCTACACAATGCAGTGCATTTATTTTTATTTCACTGCCCTGCAGCCTTTTAATGTTAACTCCCCACTCTTACTGGAATCAAATTCAGGCTAGCACCAAGAGCTGCTTAAATCAACAGCCTAGGAGGGTATGAACTTTGTGCAGAAGATAAAGCAGATAAAGCAGCCGCCAAGCTGCCAAGTCCAGTGTTTGATCCAGGTCCAAAAGCAAAAGGACAGAGGTGGAAGATTTAACATCCAAACACCTGAAGCTGTGATTTCTCTGCAGACCCATTTTAGGGCAATAAACAGCCATATTTATATCTCCTGAATGAGCCTATTATTTCAAGATCTTGCCCAAATGAGTGATAGTGACATGACAAAGCAGCACTGTAAGGAGCCAAAAATGTATAAAAAGCAATTGATCCATTATAGATGCAGTCTCGGGCAAGCTCAGTCTATTTTTATTCATTTTAATAATGCAGCTGATTTGCCACATCAAGCAGGGAAGCTGAAGAGGAATCCCTCCCAGAAAGCTAAATAATGGTCGCATATGGCTCAGTGGCACCTGGACATCGAGAGTGTGCACAGCGATCGCCTCGGGCAACGGTATCATTGCAGAAGCTCTGCCCAGCCAGTCACCTTGAGGCATGGGAGACCCCAAAGACAAAGGGATGATGCTTTAGGAAAGCGAGCAGAGAAGCCAGTGGGATGTTGAATTGCGGCAAACAGGATTAGAAAACGGAAAGTTTCTCAATAATTTAAAAAAGCACATTTCTATTGCTGTGATTTGGGCAGGTGAATTGTGTTGCAGATTGCTGCCATCAGAGGCAGATCTGGGTATGCATAGACTAACCAGGTCATGGAACTGTTAATTTCCCCATGTTCTCTGTGTTCTCTGTGTTCTCCATGTTCTTCATGACTACAACCCTCTCTCTCTGTTTGAAGAAGCCAAGACCCATCCGAGCACCACCCACTCAGCTTGCCTGTGCCAAAGACAAAATGGCTCTTCCATCCTTGGGTGGCTTGTTTGGCCCTAGAGGAACTCTGGAAGAAAGGAAATTTGAGGTTTCCCCTCCCTTTTCCAGAATGGCCTTTAAATGAGAGTGCATGTGAAAAGGACAGGAGACAGATGTCTTCTAGCCAACAGATGGCTTTCAGGGCACTCATTTAAATCATGGAAATAAAAAAATGTCTTACTTACAGAGACCAGTGTGAGGCCATCAAGGAAAGAGGGACCACCCAGCGTGGAGAGCAATGCAGTGGGGACAGTGAAAAAAGTCAGACAGCGGCCACTATGCCCAGGAAGGAGATGAGATGTTGGTTGAATATAGTGACAATAAAATAGGAATTATAGCCATGATTTTTAAAGCTGAAAGCTGAGTGCTCTGTGACACCTGGGAGTCTTCAGAGGCAGGATGATCTGGGACTCCATTTCACTGATGCTAAGCTCACTTCATAAAACAAATAGAAACATCCCTGTTAAAGGCTGTAAAAAGGCTGGGGTGAGCCTTGATGCCAAACCTGCTAGGGTAGAGCGACTCTGGTCATTGCTTTCCTTCTTTGTAATACCTCAGGGCTGCTGGCTCTTCCCATCTGGGGACTTTCTTATAAAAACGTTTATCTTGTTGTCGTGTGGAAGCAGCATATTTTCTCCGTTATGCAGCTATGTCAATCCCACTGCAGGCGAGAGGTCAGGAATGGGACTCCCACGCTCATTCTTCATCTGGCAGCACAGGCCAGCCCCAGCCTGGCAAGTCCGTCAGCTGCAAGCAATGGCTTCTCCATCCCACTGCCAGCGAGGGGATGGACAGACACGTGGGATCTCGACTGGCCCATTGAGCAGCCCTCAGACTTGTAGCCTTGCCCAGCAGTGCATTATGTACCTGCAGGCTTGGCCCACGCAGTTTAGGACGGGGAGCTGCTCTCAAAGGAAAGCCATGTTGGTAACTGAGGTTGCCATCATCCGTGGTCAGCCCCTTTCTCCACGGGTGGTCTTCAATGTCACCTTTGCCAACAGCAGTGCTGCTACAAGTCAAAGGAGCTGCCCCTCCGTGGAGTGTCATCACTTTGGGACAAAGGCAAGACTTATAAATAAAGGGAAATAAACATATATAAATTGCTCTTATTAAAAAAAAAAACATTTTAAAAAAGCATACCTGCTGCAAGACAGTCGGATAGCTCATGTTCAGTAGATCGGAGCTATAGTTGCTTAGACCATTGACCAGTGCCACACCACTTCCACGGCTTCAGCATGAACGCACCTTCCATGCAAGCCTAGCAGTAATATCTAAAGGTCTGGTATCTGACATTTCTGTCTTTTGGGGGTCAAAGCACTTCATGGAGAACTTTTTTTTGCAGGGTCTGGAACTGGCTCAGGCATTTGAGAAAATTCATTATAAATTTGGGGAGGCTTCTCATATGAAACTGGAACCTAAGAGCAGTCGTACTGGGTCAGAGCAAAGGTCTATGCAGTGTCCCATCTCCAGCAGTGGCTATGAGTGATGCAGAGAGAAGAGTGGAAGACTTACAAGATATTTCCCCAGGATAGTCTCCCACCTTCCACCTGTTTTCAACTCAGGGACCTCCTGTGTTGGGTGTATCCTCTAGATGTCCAGTATTCCTTTGTGGATTTATCATCCTTTAATTTCTCCAGTCTTTTTCTGAACCCAGGCAAAACTTTGCATCCTTACCATCCTTTGGCAAGGAGTGTCACCGATCAACTATCAGCTGTGTTTGAATTGCTTCCTTTAATTTGGTCTGAGCATGGCTCCTGCCAGCTTCATTTGATACACCCTTATTCTTGTATTGGGTGAAAAAAAGAACAGCAACCCCTTTCTCCCTCTCCGTGTCACCATCATTCTGTAGATCTCCTCAATTTCTCCTTCAGGCACCTTTTTTTTTTTTTCCCCAGACTAAAGAGTCCACTTTGCTTACTTAGTAATTTCTTTACAGGAGCCTTCTTTGCTCTTAATCATCCGTACTGCTTTTCCTTGAATTCTCTCCATCATCTCTGTATCTTTTTTGGAGATAAAGGAATCAGAAAACAGTATTCAAGATATAAGTGAACTCTGGTTTCATTCAGTGGCATATTAATATTCTCTTTTGCCTGCCCCTTGGTAATTGTTAATATTTTATTTGCTTATTCCACCTCTAGTGAGCAATAAACTGACATTTCATAGAACTGTTATAGGCCAAGTATCTTACTCCTGAGTGAGCCCAGAGCCCATAATTTTATATGTGGAGTTCAGAACATTTTCCCTGCCATGAACATTACTTCACATTTGGCTACATTAAATTTAATTTGCTGTTTTATTGCTCATTCACTTAGTCTCATCGTATCTTTCTGCAGGCCCCTGTTCTCACTACCCTGCGTACCATGGTGTCACCTGCAAAGTGTGCTCCTTTGCTGCTCACCCCCTTTCTCTGCTTGTCTATGAACAGGCAGAGCAGCATGCGTCCTTGCCCACATCCCTGGAGAAAATCAAAAGCCATCTCCTCATTGCTTCGATCACACAGAGTCAAGGTTTGCAGAACTCCTCTGGAGACATTGTGTCTTGGCTAGATACCTTCATCGGAATAAGTTTTTGCATTTCATCCTGGAGCACAGCTTTGAGGTTGGGCCATAGGCTGATCTTCAGCCTTTGATGCAGCATTAGGTTAATTCATTCATTGGAAAATTACCACCAAGGCCTTCAGCTGACATTGAAAGCTACTGCAGGTTGGGGTTGACCTAGAGCATCCAGAACCAAGGTGAAGGCAGATGGCTGCGCCCTGGGCCAGCTGGATCCTGCACAGATTCACACTTAGCTCCAGATTCAGGGAATTACTGCAATCCAGCCTGGAGGTGTCAGGTTGATGAGTTCCTACGTCCAGGATTTTGTGTAGGAAGGAAAGCTGAAGGTGGAAGGAGGGTTTTGGAAGCTGATGCTTCCCTATCATCCAAGTCTACCAAGAGGACAAGACCTCCCTCTTCACCTTCCCCAAAAGGAACAGTTCCAGCCTTTGTTGCAGCAGACCTATTATTTTCTCTGAAGACAAGAGAGCATAGAAAAACCTGTGTAGGAGACCAAAAAGACTCACCTTCAAATCTTCGTTTTGATTATTTGAAGCAGAGAATTTCATAAAAGTTCTCTACTAGTTGGGTAGAAACACGTCCTGGCTTGCCACAGCTGAGTTGCCATTCAATCCCATACTTGTGGGCTGGCAAAGGCACTGCCCCAAATGGGCTGCCACCCATATTTGCCATACATTGTCATAATCCACAGTTACCGAGGACTTGACCTGTTGGTTAAACCAGTGGAGTCGACCCAGGCTCCCTTTTCTGGTGAGCTCCATGACCCAGTCATGCTTTTTACCTCATAAAAGAATATTCTGCCTGTTCTTCTCCCCAGACTCCTCAGGTCCCATCTTTTCAAGCTGGGCTGGCCCAGACATAGCATCCTGGGCCTAATGAGGCTCAGATCTGCTCTTTAACCTTTTCTTGTAATCTTTTGGCTTTACTCACTAAATTTTGCTCTCTGTTTTTACACCCTTGTCTTTGTAAGTCAGGCTTTGCAGGGTGACTTTTTCCTGCCATCAGCAACCACCCTCACCCCTGAAACTCCCCTAAGAAAACACTTCTGGGACCTCGTGTTTCCCCACATAACATTTCAGCTTTTGAAAAACAGCATGTTTTGCTGAAGTCTCATTTTGGCAAAAATGTTCCAACTGTCTCCATTTTTCAGCTCTCTTCTGATATCTTATTCCAAATGGTAGAAGAAAACCAGAAGGAAGCGAGGGGAAAATGTGGGTGTAGAAGAACATCCTGTTCTGCACAAATACCCTGGTGTGTTGTCAGATGGATGCTCTGCTTTAAATAGAAGAGGTCTCATGCTCGCAAAGGCCAAAATAATAAATTCTCAGGAATTAGAAAAGATGGCAATAATGATTTAATAAAGAAAGTGTTTGGATTTACTGCACTAAAGAATCAACCAAGTTAGAGTTTTTCATTATCACATGCAATCTCATTTTTGTGTGTACCTGTAATGCACATACACACACAGAGAGGCTTTGGGAATAATCCCCAGGGAACTCAGTGAAATTCTATTTCTTGTTTATTGTATTTGAGAGGCTATTTCCATAAAAGAGGTCATCTGGGGTAAGCGACATTGAAGTGAGAGCTGGAAGAGAGCCAATGGGATAGAATCAGAGGTCCCTGAGGTCTGATGTGTTTAAAGAAGTTCTTCTATTAGAACTGATTTTGTGACTCTGATTTCTGCTACTCACTTTTTGGAAGGGGTTGAGTGAAACAACTTTCTGCATCCTAGTAACCTGTATTTTTTTACCGACAATATTTTTTACCATAGCCACACCAACTGCTTCAGTTATCACTAGAACAAGGAGACAATATTTTTTCTCATCTTCCACACATTTTCTACATTTTAGAGCTTTTCTCATTGTGCTTTGCTTTGAATTTGAAATTTTAGTGCAATTTGAAGGAAAAATTGCTTAGGAAAATTCCACAGGACTCACTTCAACAAAGCAACATTTTGCATCAACAGCATTTTCCCCAAACTTCTAGCCATCTCTAAAGACAGTTGATATGGATAAGTTGGACAATTACTCAGCTGAATATTGCACCTGCAAGAGTCTCGTGTCACTTGTAAAGCTAAGCCTGGGTGAGAACCCGTGAACCCATTCATCCTCCTTGCCGTCACTAGTGGAGCACGTGGTGTTTTTAGTGACAGGTGTTTCCTGAGCAGGAATCAGGGAAGCCATTATGTGTTCCCTTGAGCCATTTTCTTGTGCCTGACACTATTTTCTCCGTCAGTTTTGAAATAATCTTGAAATTCATCTTTGTGAAGACAAAAATGAGCCTGTGCTGGTGTCAAAGAGTCTGTCACATGAACATTGCATTCTGACCCTGGAAGATGTCTCCTGTTGTTTATCTCTGTGGCCAACACAATGCAGCTACAGGGACAGTCAGGGGGCAGAAGTGACAAGGTTACCCTGGGCTACTGCACAGAGGGATCCTACAGAAAAGGATCTTTAATTTCATATTTCAGTATCTAACACACAGCCTTTGTGCAATAAATGGGGTGGGGAGGGGAGAGGTGATCACATGTTTGGTTCCAGTAAAGTTCTTGTTGTGGTCAGAGTGGTTGGACAGTAGTACCAGTTAGAGGCAGACAAACGCACGATTCAGTCCTGGTGAACTCGTACTGACACAGCCTGAGCACTGCTTGCTGTGAACCAGAGATGGGGACCAGCAAAAGGACAGCCATGTGTCCTTGTACCCAGCTTGCTCCTGTAGAAACCATAGTTTCCTGGGATCTCTGAATTTTCACATATGCCAGAGGAGATGAAGGCTTACCAGCATTCAGGTCTTCTGTAAATACTTTCTATAGAGCAGAGTGCTGTGGTTTAAACCCAGCTAGCAGCTGCCAAATACGACAAGGACGCTCGCTCACCCTCCCCCTTTCCAGGGAATGGGGGCAAGAATTAAAGGTGTAAAGGTAAAAGACAATCATGGGTTGAGATAAGAACAATTTATTAACTGAACTACAATGAAATGGAAAACAATAATGATGAAATAATAGTAGTATATACAAATTTACAAATACACAAATAAGTGATACATAGTAAAACTGTTCACTACCTGATGACCAAGGCTCAGCCTGTTCCTGGCCAAGGATCCTGGAGCAGGGAGAGTCCCAAAACTGTAATCCTGGAAAAAAGATAAGAGCCCGAGCATCCAACAGTCAGTCCGAGAGCAAACAGGGAGAGAGGCAGGGGGGGAGCAATCTTCCGGAAAGATCCTCACCTATATAGTGGGCATGACATGCATGATACGGAGTATACCGTTTGGGTCTCAGTCCTAAACCTAAGGTCAAATCCTAAGCCAGTAATTGGGGCTGTGCTCCCTCCCAGCTTCTCCTGCCCCTGCAGACACTGGCACAGCAGAGATGCTGAAAAGTCCTTGACTGTCCTGGCAGCAACTATAACCATCAGTGTGTGATCAGCCTTCTCCTCAGCACAAATCCAAAACACAGCCTCTCACTGGCTGCTGTGAAGAAAGTTAACTCTGTCCCAGCTGAAACCAGGACACAAAGTATGTAAAATCCTGTCTGCAGTGAAACCCGCGTGGCCCCTTGCCCCGGTGAGCAATGTGTGCTAGCTCACTCATCAGCACACTGCATTATGGTTCCCTGAGTTTCTACCGCCTCCAGTATAACACCCTCCAAATATATTGCTTTGTGGTTTGATCCATGCTCATTAAGACACCCCTCCACTCAGACTGGTGAGGATAGACACTTTGTCAAAGCTTTAATAAAAGGACAGCATGTGGATGATGAACAGGCTTTCTCTGCAGTAGACAAGCTTCCCGTGCTGGGTTTATTTCTGGAGCAGCTAACGTATTATCTGATGCAGGGACTTGTGTGAATGAGAGTTGGTCCATCTGGAAAATGAATTACATGCCCTTCTTTGCTATTGAAACTATCCATCATATCGTGTCCCAAATGGTCTATCATGTTGTTGTCTAGTTAAACTCGGCCATCAGAGGCAGCTCCTGTTCGGGTGCTGATGCTAGATGTCTGAAAATGTGATTTCAGCTATAACTCTGAGGACATTTAGTTGGAATTTATGACTAGAGGTCCCTCTAAGCTCCATCAACTCTATCCATCTCACACCTTTATAAATAATACCAGTCTTCAGTTTCTGAATCCTTTAGGACAGCCTTGTGGGGTTTTTTTCCAGCATCTGGGATACATCACATACAAGATTTCATTCTGAGATTTCAGACTGTGTGAGTATATATTAAATAAATAAAAAATAGTTTCTCTGAGTAATGTGGACATCACGGAGGGCAGTTTGGTGAACTTGGCACTCTCTAGGATGCAGGAGACTTTGGCATCACTCCTGGCCATGCCAAGACTCTCAGTATTTCTCCTTTTTGCACCTCAGTTTCCTTTCTATTTAGTTCCCAGACAGCGTTAACCAAAATCCTTGAAGAATCCCCACTGGGTTTAGCTTCAGCTGGATCAAGTCCACCAGTACCTTGCCACTACATGTGGGGCTGTGAGAGCTACAGACAAAAGTGCTAAGCAAGCAGAAATGTCACCTTTTCTCCACTGACTTAAGTAGGAGCAGATGTGCAGAGGAACAGCGAGCACTTAGGATCATGCTTTAAACTTTCCATAAATACAGTAACAGGAAGGGTCTAGCCCTGAGAAGTGCTCAGCATCCTGCACGGAGATGCTGCAGAGCTGAAGGGCTTAGTGGTGGGAGGACATTTCAAGGGGGGTGCCAGGGTGTTTGCAGAGTCAGTCCCTGCGGGATTATTTGAGGTTATTCCCCTTTGTACATAATCTCAGCAGTTGTCACTATAGTCCGATGCCTTGGGGAGCGGGTAAGGGAATCTATTAATACTCTTAGGAAAAAATTAGCGTCCAAACAACTTTTGTTTCCTTGTTTTTTACACGTCTGTGCTCTCCTCTGTCACTAGCTACAGCGCAGAGCCTGATACGCTCTGACAAAGAGCAATTGATGGTGTGCTTGTGTGAATTGGCCCAGCACTGGTGACAGCCAACTTCTGTGGGACCTGCTGCCCCCGTTTTACAATACACTCCAGTGTGCTGAGCCATTTGTGAAAGGTCAGAAATGAACAGAGAAATGGACTGGAGTCAAAAACAAGTAGTCCTATAAATATCAGTCATAGTCAAAGGCAGTTTATTCCATTCCTCCCCTCTCTCTCCCTCTGTGTGTGTCTCTCCCTCCCTCTGTTGTGGTTTCCCAGATATAACTCCATGTTTCTGGCTGGGGAGCTCTGAAAGGAAAGCAGCGCGCACATTGCAGCTTCTGCTCCCATCTTGCACACATGGAATAATCCTCAGTCCCGCAAGCAGGACTGGCAGCAGGCACGGAGTCCAGGCATCATCTGGACTGAGATGTTATGTTTTGATTTCTCAGATTTTCTTTATCTGTGAGAAACTCGTTTGCTACAGTTTGAGAACTAGCTTTGGCCCCAGACGGTTTGGATTGGGACTCCTGAGGGCTCGTGTCCAGTCGGAGCTAACATTTGAATTCACAATGACTTTAGCAGCTAAATTAGAGGATATTGAAGTGACGCTGGAGCACCTACTAATGGATGTGTTTGTAAGTAAGCTACAATTTCCTATTTAAAGTGAGACGCTAATAATCCAGAAGGCAGCATACAAATTTAATGGTGTATCCGAGTGTTGCGTTGACTTAATTCCTTTAAATTTCATGGTAAACTGCGTGTCTGATGCTACCAATGTGTTGTGGTATAGCTAAAGCATCTACTGCAAGTAATAAGATGCAAAACTGGAAGAGTGTGACTCCAAGGCAGGATATAACTTTGCATTAGTTTTGTGTGTCATCTAAAATTTTAATGAAGCACATAAAGAGGAATAGAGATTTGGGCAAAACAGTTTGAAGAATATCCCTATAGAAGAAGTTTATCGACAGAACATTTAAACTGTGTATTGTTTAGCATCAAGTGTCTTTGGCTTTAGGATTTTGACAGCTATTAGATTACAGTCTTTTACCACTTTGGCTTTTGGGCTAGTTTTGTAAAAGATGGAGGAACAAGCCAAAGTAGTAGTGTTTTTAAGAAAATCAAGTTTATTCCTCCTGGATGTGTCAAACACTTTAAGCTGGTGATAATCTGGAATTGCTTCCTTGAAATCATCAAAGCTCAGTCAAGCAATGTATGATTTGCTTCTGCACATTTGAGATAGGAACCTGTCCATATAACCTCTTTTTAAAAGTTTCTTTAAAATATTAAAATATTTCTTGTTTTTTCTGACACAACTTGATGGGTTTTGCCTAAAGGTCAGACATGGCTATGCTTTGGAAGATTTTTGGGAGATGGGGGCAAAAGAATAATTAGAGATTGCTAGATCATTTCTCTTCTTCAAAAAAACATCATGCCAAGGTGATCTGTAATCTCTGAATTCAGGCTATAAGAAATATGACGGCAAGTGACATTCAGAATTTCCATTTTGGCATCTCTTAAATTAAATGCTTCAGATTTCAGGGTCTAGTGATGAGGATCCTTAGACATCAACCACAAAAGTGAGAAAGCCTTTCTAGCCTGTGGTCCCACTACTAAGATGTCAATCTGTGCTGTGAAATGGATTCAAGTCTGCCTGGGCTGGCATCTCCCTTCAGACCTTCGGGGAGTGCCCTGTCCCCTTTCCCACAGGTTGCTGAGGTGGGGGGTAGAGGAAAATAGTTGGAGACTGCCCTGTCAAAGCCTCTACGGGTATGAAATACTGAAATACTCTTTAAGCTGTAAGATATGAATCAACCTAATTAATATTTTCCACTCTGAGTCCAACTCCTTTCCCCAGCTCTGAGTACCGTGCATCCCAGAGAAAATCCCCAAGGGTTTCAATCCCCAGGACAAGCCAAGATGCAACATCCGCATCTCATGATCACAGCACGCTGTGGAAGTTACTCAGCGTGGGAAGGGGATGGTGCTTTCTTTGGACTATTTGCAGTTGCTGTAGAACAAACATGGCATCATGATCCCTCTTGGTCTATTTGTAGGTCAACATCACTTCACTGAGCTGGGTGCTTGACACCTGGGAGACTGAGAGCCTCCATGGGGCAGGTGTCACTGAACAGTGGGGTGTTTAAAGGCATTTTGTCGCAGAGTAGCTTCAAGTAGTACCTGAGAGACTGCCAAGATCTAGAAACCCAGGGCTGACTGAGTTGACTGAGGCTGAGAGAGCCAAAGCTACAATCCTGCGTCTGGTCATGTTTGAAGGGCATGAAAAGTCTCCTACCCACCCCATAAGAGACATCATAGGGGATAATTTCTTCTACGGCTCTTCAAGGCATCACGGACACTGTTTTGGAGCTGTGTCTAGGCTTTGTCTAGTCTTCTCTTCACCTCTTGCCTCCATCCAAGTGTCTTTCTGCACGGGTTTTGGGGTTTGGGTTGTTTTGTAAGGAGAGTAACAGTAGACCAAATAAAATATGGGCCAAATTCTCCAGAGGCGCAGGTGGCGTCAGTCCGTGAAACCAACATATCTCTTCTCAGGTTGTGTTTTGAACTTGTCCCTCAAATGTGTAATTCCAGAAAGATAGGGAAACATCCCCAACTGGTACATTGCAGTCACAGCTGAAATTGTGAGGCAGGGACGTGTCTATGCGGTGCCACGCGGTGCCACACCAGAGCCCCAGCTGGCTCTGGAGGAACTGGTGTGTCTGTGCAGCATTGTGCAGGGACACACTGCAGGAGTGTCACTGCTTCGCGCCCCTTGTCCCTCTGCAGAGCCTGGGGCTGGAAGACTCAAGGGGTAGCATGTCCAGGCTTCACGTCTCGCTTTGACTATGAGGACTGTGAATCTAATGTAACCATTTTGCAAATCAAGGAAATAAGTTTTCCCTGATGATCAACCATGTTTTCAGCTATCTGGGCTCTACTGAAAACTGCCTAGGAATTATGGTAGGAAGAATTTCAGATTATCTAGACCAAATGTTCCAAATGCAGAATCATTTTGTTTGACATGATCAGGCACAATTTTCAGGTTTTACTCACATCGCCTTGCCTCACGGCTATGTTTGATCTTAAACCACCTGTCCATTGAGCAATGCTAAAAATAATCTCTACTACTGGATACCAAAAAAATGAATATGAAACTCAATATGAGGCAAGGGCAAAACACAAAGCTCTGGCTGTTATAAATCATTCTAGCAGCCAGGTTTATCAGAGGTCATTAATCCATTACCAAGTGTTTAGCTATTACCAGCAAAAATAGTACTTGGGTGAGGAGCTGAGTGGGCTGCGGGTGGATGGACTGCCCAGTAACAGAACCCTCCTGGGAATGATCTCCAAGCCTGCTCCATGCCATGCGTCTTCATCTGTGTCAGGTTTATTGCTGAAAGAGTGAAGCCATCTGTTACCATAATGCTCCTCTTCCAATTCTCCGGTGCCCTCCACTGCTCCAAACCAGGCAATTACTTACAAAATTGGGAAACTGTCGTCTGCGGAGCCTTCACTTGTCTTTTTTTTCCTTTGAAGAAACCTAGTTTTAATGTTTGTTGGACCACAGTGGCAGTAACCATTCCCAGATCAGTGGACCCTGACACTGCTAAAGCCCTCTTTAACAGCTCGTACCAAGCTGGCAAGCCCCTTTTGTCACAGAGAAAGGTTATAGTAGACAGCAAATGAGAAGTAACCACCAGTTTCTAAAGAAAACTGAGCCCTAGATCAGCTCAGACTACCCCACCTTGATGTAGTTTGGCTTCTGCAGGAATACAGACTGAAGAAAGACTGTAGGATTGGGCCATTTTTTCTCTGGACAAGGTTTTTATCCTAGTTGTCCTGCAGGAACTCACCTGGAGCGAGTTCAGCAGAGTTTCACAGGGAGGTTGGCAGCAGATGTATTTAACACTTCCTCTGGAAAGCTAATATTACATAGGAACACTTTTTAATTTTTTTTTTTTCCTGGAGGCTAGAGATTTGTATCCTCCTGACATGAGCTGCCACTTCCTTCCAGGACATGGTGTACTTGCCATGTTGTCATCCCGCTATCAGAAAAGCAGCTGTTGCTGCACTGACTCTTCCTTTCCCCTCTTACCAAAGGGTGTTGGAGAGCTTTGCTGGGCTCTATGAGGCAAGATAAAAGGGAAGCCTCTGACATGACATTTCATAATTAACTGTCAACATCAGTGGGCTGCCACCGAGCTGCTGGATAAGCTGGGACTTGGCTGCCTGGAGAACCTCGGACGGGGAGGCAGGGGCCAAAGCAGGACGGCAGTGCAGGGACAGGCTCAGCAGGTCTCTTGGGTGTGATAAGGCCAAAAAAGGAGTCTGGGTAAGAAGTACCCTCTGAATCCTTCTTTCACTGCTTGCAAAAGGCATCCCTGAGCCAAACTCTCCTTGCCTCTGGACACGCTAATTTTTCTCGTGCAGTCTGTGAAAGACGGGCTTTGAGGTGCACCTCAGGACCAACCTTGCTGACCTCCAAGCCTTGTCATAGGCACAGTTAGAGTGATCCTCCATGACACAGCATGCCCAGCATGCCTGGGGTACTTTGCACAGGATGTCTGGAAGGGTTCAGGAGTGAGGTGGGCTGTGGAGAGATGCTTTTCCTTGCATTATGGATGAGGCTTTAACCTGTTAAGAAGCAGATTCTCCAGCAAATAGGAAAAGGGATAATAACTGCTGACATCTATTTCCACAGCTGGCTCCTCAGCCTTCCTCCCACCGCACTCCACAGATAAATATATAAATAAACGTGTATATATTAAACAAAAATTTATATATAGATATATACAAAAATATCTGTGTGTATGTATATAAGAGACTCTCTGATGAAAGTGATATTCATGAGGGCTTCCTGGCATGGAGAGGGCTGTGGTTTCTTTGCCCTGGGTGGACATCACAATCAGGATTTGCTATGCTTCAGCCTGAGAAACAGCTTCTCTTCTCCCTCCCCACATTGTCAAGTCCTGGCGGAGTTAGCACCAAAATAGCAAGGATATAAAATTAAATCTCTGTTTCTAATACCATAACTTAGAGGAAGTCAGAGGAAATTACCTGGGATGCTGCAAGTATTCTGGCTCCTTCTTCTGCCAGCTAGCAATGAACAGGAATTAAAGTCTGAGTCAAACTCCTGTATCCAGCCAGACCTAAAGCTGGATATCTGAACAAGAAGAAATCAAACCCTAAACCTGAAGGGTCCAAAATGAAGGTCAGATCTCTTGGTCGGAGGGTGCCAAGAGGAGGCAGGGCTTCCTGGCAGATCTTTTCAATGGGGATGGCACCATGAGGTGGACAAGGCCACCACATCCCGGTAAGGATCTGGAGTGGTCACTACCAATGCCCACATATTCCGGTTCTTAAAACCAAGCTGCCAAGAGAGGGGCATTTACGTGACCCAGCTCTTTATTAACAATTGGGAAGTAGCAACAAAAGCAGATGTGACAAGTGCCAGCTCTTCTCATCATTCACAGATAAAGAACCTGAGGCAGAGGGATATGAAACAATTTGAGTAGCACCCTCCTCTGTCCTGCTTAAAAAGGTGCAGAAATCAACTTCCAGAATCACAGTTTGGTGATTTGTTCCCTCCAAAGTATAACACTCCACCACAACCACGAAATAATCCAACCATCAACATCCGGGAGACAGATCTCCAGTGGCAAGAATGAAGTGTGCCTTTGCATCAAGTCCTAGCACGCTCTGGCATAGTTAGGTGTTATTCTTTGTCCATTCTTGGGGCAATTACACCATTAACCTTCCTATTTTCTCACGCAATCAACACTGGTAAACAGTAGCCATTCTCATAGCTGGTCCTGAGGACAATGGAGGGGTGCAGAAAGATGGCTGTTACAAACTTGCTTCAACTCCCATTTGCACAGTGAACCCTGCACACAGCAGTCTCCATACCTGCTGTAAGCAAACAAGCATTCTTGCAGTTACTATCAACTCCTGAGGTCTGTGTGATTTTTCTTCATAACCATTGCAATAATAAGACATCAACATGTAAAGTGATCCATTAACCTCTACAGTGACAGTAAACTGTGTGGCTTTGCCAGGCTGCCAGGACTTGCTAATCAAAGGGCAAGCGGCAAGTTCGTACTTGGAGCAGTCACAAATCACGCATAATCCAAAAGCGTGGGTGCTAACCTCACCCTCTGCAATATAGTGGGTATTTCCATGTGTTTATTTATCAGATAGCTCAGTTCTTTGAAGCAGCTCCTAATGTGTTTCTCTCTGGCAACAGTAGCATCCTCGAGTTTATCCTCAGTATCCAGTTTGCAGGAGATTTAAAGCTTCATCTTCCACCACTGGAGTTAGCCTGAGTTTTTCCAGTGTGGTGGGTAGGAGCAGAATCAGGTCCCTTGACCTACACTAAAAGCTGAGGCTGCTCCGCATGACTGTGCTATTAATGAGATCCACTTAGGTAGCTGTTCGTCAGGTTTTGCTTAGACACTTCTCAAAATAAGAACATAAAAATGATCCTGCTAGGTCTTTCCAATTAATGATCTGGTCCATCATCGTGTCTCGGGCAGCACCTGATGTCAGGTGTCTACAGACAAATGTAAGAACAGGGCAAGTACACAGCCACAGTCCCCACAGACACCTTCCAACCACCAGCTGTTTGCACTCAGGGGTCTCCTGACCCAGAAGTGATGTCTTCGAATTTAGTAGCCCACAGTAGACATTCTTTCATGAATTTGTTGAGTCATTTTTTGAACCCAGCCCTGGGACCCAAGTTACTATGCACAGCTGCCTTGAAGGGTCCTGGAGCAGAAGAAAAGCCATAGTGTTGTGCCACAGCGCTGTGCACAGCACTGTTAACCCTGGCTAACTCCTAACCTCGCTCCCATGAGAGTCAGGTCGTGCTGTTGACCCTCAGAAAGCCTCTACAGAACAGAAGAGCTTTGTGGAGCAGTCTAGGTTAGCTCCCCCACACCGAACAACACACAAAAAGATGGTGAGAAGGAACTGCCGGGAGGGCAAACGCCAACAGGGACGCTAACAAAGACAAGATAATTAAATACAGCTACGAACGGGCACAGCAGAACCTCTGATAGCTGGAGAGGTAGATCAAGATTGGCCAGTTATCAAGTTTATTTTATAGCCAGTGGGGAGACATTGGCACTTTTAGGTATTATTCAACCCCAGTAAAGCAGGCAGCTGAAGTAGGTCTGGTGTCTCAAACATTGCAGGTACCCATTTCTCTTCACTGATGACAGAATTCCAGATGACTAGCTCAGATGAAAGCAACCAAAGTTAGGAGAGGTAAATGCCACTTCAGATGCCTCCTAGAACTGAGGCAGGGTGCTGTTACAGCTTGGCAGACACAGGAGAGCTGGAGCAATACAATATAAACTGATAGGAATTACAGGGAGAGAGTCTAAGGCTGAAGATCCAGAGAGTCAGACAAACTTTTCACATTTCTTAATCTGTCCATATAAATCTAGAAAGAACATAACCAAATTGGTTTTGTATTTTGACAATGTCAGCAGTTCCTCTTTCAGCTTTGTGCAAACCCAGTTTTCTCACTCAGAGAAAAACCATCATTATTCCATGCCTGCGAGACCTCAACTACAAAACAAAATTTGCTTGAGAGGCTGTTTACCAGGTCTGGCAAGGCTTAAAAAAACCCCTTCTAATGTCTTGCAGGGGTCTTCTACTTCCATCATTTATTTAGGGACATGTCGGCCCCTCTGCTATCCATGTGGCTTTCTCTGGCGGCAACATAACTCTCTCTCTCCCTCCCTCACACAGACACATGTGCTCTCCCACAATATATTAAGATTAATCAAAGTGTAAAAAGGATGAAGGTTTAAAAGAGAGAAAATTACACAGAACAAAGAAGCATTTATCTTCAGTGTTTGACATAGTCCATATGTCACATATCCTGTTTAAGGCTTAAATGTAGCTCAAGGTTGAGTACTTTCCATGCCATGCTGAGCAAACCCTTATTTCTTCAGCAACTGAAGCAAGTCAGCAGTGCTAAGCACTACACAGGAACAGCCCGCTAGCATTTTAAGACTTGATACTGAGATACACCCAGTATTTGCATGTTCCCCTGCAGCTTCCAGAATTTGCAAAGATTTTAGACCAGATCCCTGATAGAAATATTGCACAGTCATACCGCAGCTGAGTGCATGACTGCTATCGTATGCATCACATTCAGCCTCTGCTACACATCCATGATGTGGGAACGTGGTGGTGTTGCCAAATATCTCCTCTTTTGTTTATATAAGCCCTGGAAGTCAGAGGTGGCCTCTGCGATCCCTTCGTGATGTTTACAGGGGCGTGTCTCCAGGGCAATAGGTCAGGCAAGTTCCCTCCCCAATTAATTACTGTCTCTCTGAGTTATGTGGGAAAAGAGCCGACCCACCAGCACACTAAAACACAAGGGAAATGTCCTTCCATCTAGCAGAGGCCCCAGTTGCTATCTGCTGCTGTTCTTCTGGCCAGGGATTTCTAGGAGCCCGTCTGTCTGGATGCACAGGGGCTGGGACCGCTTTCCCCAGCAAGGACGGTGTGCAGGATGGCAGGTGGTGAGGAGGACTTGAGGTGGGATGGAGGCTGCTCCTGGAGAGCCTGCTTGGTGGAAGCAGGTGAAGAGGACAGTGTTCATATTGCTCTGTCGCTTTTCCTAAAGATGTTTTCTGGGTTGTCTACATCTGTTCCATGACCTTCACTAGAGGCTGTGCCAGGAACTTGCTGGCTTGGTGGACACACCAGCTGATGGTCTAAGTGCTTGGCTAGGTGCAGGCTCAGCAGGTGACATCCTGGTTTCACACCCTGCTCTGCCAGCTGTTCCCCATCACATCCAAGGCTGAGGTACAAAAACTGGGGGGGGGGGGGGGCATATGGATATTTCTGTTGGAGTAGCAGTGAATGAGGAGATTTAGAAGCATCTGACATTACATTCTGGGTTAACCTACAGCAATGGGCATCAGATGTGAAAGTGGACGGTTCCGGGTTTCAAACAGACTCATGCTAGCCAGACCTACTAACGTGTCTATGACCTGCAGGTGGTTAAACAACTATGCTGTAGCACAACACAAAGCTGTCACAGGAGCCTAAATTCCCAGTTGTCTCCACTAGTATAAATGATGGACATGCTGCACAGGCAGTCCAACAGCATGCTGACCACTGCATAACTCAGAGCACTGAAACAGAGTAAAACAAAGCAATAATCTCTATTCCAGTGTGGGGTACACATTCGTATTCAGCCTGGATCACTGCACCCAGAAAAGGCAGTCACACGTGCTCCTTGCCCAGAGGAGCTAGGGATGTGTGATGGGCTGTGTGGCCCCCAGATGTGACAGGTATGTGTGATGGGCTGTGTGGCCCCCAGATGTGACCCAGCCTTGCCACACACAGTGAAAGCCCCTGGGTTTCTGTGGCCAGGAACTGCGAACAGCCGCTCTCACCTTAGCAGGCTGCTGGGTTATTGCCAGCTCTGACAAAAAGGCTCATACAGGCATGGAGATCCACCTGGTGTGTTTTCCCACATCCCCCCCCCCAGGCTAGTGCAATGGTAACATTTCGCTGTAAAACACCATGTAAGGCTTTAAAATTGCCTTTTTTTTTTCTTTCTTTTTTTTTTTTTTTTGTTAACTTTAAGGCAAGCTGGGTTTGCAATGCCAACCTGTGCTTATCTTTAACTCCCAACGAGGCAGCTTCCTTCACAGTCTGATTCTGGGTGCAATAAAACATAAACTAAGCCACTTTAGGGACTGCAACCCCAAAGCATCACCCTGTTCTCCTTGTCTTCCTATTGCTTTTCTGTGCCCCAACAAATCAGCTAGGGGGGATTTCTTGCAGTGGGAAGAAATTCCACCAAGGTTAATAGGAGCTGCCAAAGAGCTCAAATACAAGTGGTTTCCCTATCAGGACTCCAGGAAAGAATTTGGCTTTACTACTAATAAAGACCATAGATATCATCCAGGATGGAAAATACTTTCAGGAGCTGCAAGTTATCCTTGTTCTGTTATTCTGTTGCCATACTCATGTCTTCATGGAGTACAGAACTTAAGCGCTTTTCTCTATACTGAGTGACTTTTCAGTTTTACAAAACAATGTCTTATTTATAGATCTGCCAGATACAACATATTGTGTTTGAGTCTGTGCCACTGCTGTCCCTGGTTTCCATTCACTGATCTCCGCTGGGCATACATTGACTTGAAACTTGACTCATCCGCTGCAAATATAAGACACGCTTTGCAGTAGTAGATGACTTCTCTCTCCTTTTTATTAAAGACCAAAAAAAAAAAATCTAGTCTAAATAGCAATCTATTGGAATGTACTTTCTTCTGATGTATTGTTACCACAAACCACTGTTCCTGGCAGCCTGCAATTAGTACTGAAAAGCATCCACTGCTTTCAAGAGTTTCATCTTTCAGCAGATAGTAAATATGGCGTGTCTCTTCTGAGGGTCTGTGGTGGCAAGGCCAGGACGTTCTCTTACAATAGTTTGGCTTTTATTTGCTGCTGTGCTGTTCAGTCTGGAGATTTTCTCTGCAGACAATGCAGTTGAATGAAGCCTCAGTGATGAGCTTGGTCACCTTAATCTACATCTGCAGTAAACTACATGAGAGATGGGGCTCTCCAGAGGGGAATTCATACTTCGATGGACTGAAGTGCCCTTGGATGTGCTTACATCTGCCATAAACACCTGAATTTCCTCTATGGGAACAAATAGAAAGACCATAATGAGAGCATGTTTTACATTATCTATCATACAGGCAACCTATCAAACTAATCCTAAGAGACTGCCCCATACACTTGCCTACCAAGGTACCTCAAACAACTCTAAAAATAAAAAGTCAACATCTCATCCTTCTGGGTGTTTTCCACAGTCCTGATGATTCTGGTTTGGCTTCATGCCTCCAGGCTCATACTAACTGTGAAATTAGGAATAATATAGAAAAAAAAGAGAAATTGTCATAGGCCAGATCTCCAGTTTTATGCGGTTTCTGTGGAGGATACCCACAGAGTTGTGCCTGAGATGAAGCACAGTGGAGGAGGGAGGAGTGAGGCCCATTGGGCTGTGCAGGGATCTTGTTGGAACCAGTTCCAATACCATGCAAATCAATAGATTTCTTCTACTTTTCACATGCACAAGAGGTTTCCTGCAAAGAATTATTATTGAGCTGCCTTAAGCAATATGCAGATTGGCATTTCATTTGCAAGACCTAAAAACCTATGCAAAGAACTTGTGGTTTGTGGAAATGACTTGAACATATGCTCCCTTTTCTCCTATGGAGAAGATGAGTCTATGTGGTTCTTCCCACTGGTTCTTCACACTGGTACCACTCGACTCTCTGCCTTTGGTCCTGGAGCTTGATGGCCACTGGTTGGAGATGTGTTACAGCTCTTTGTCCCCTGTAGTGGATAAAGTTCTGTCTACAGAGCTGGTCTTTTCAAGAGCTGGACCTGCAGGAGACCTTGCTTGCAGGAACATGAGAACTTCTGGGGAAGGGACTGGTATGATCAGGAGCCCCCCAGCCCTGGGCTTCAGATCAGGTGAGCAGCGAGATCTTTGCTACTCTCCACTCGTATGAAACACTCACCCCCAAGGTCCTGACTCAGACGTGATTCAGTTTTTATCCAGGCAAAGCTCCCAGTAAAGCAGATCACAGTCACCTTTGCTTTTTTTTTTCCCTACCAGTAGATCCCCTGTGGCTCTGCTGATGCAAGGGTTCCCTGTGGGCAGCTGGGAAACACCAGCTACCTCGTGCTTAAAAAAACAGGTGGGCAAACTGTGAGATAGCAGGGGGGCATTAGCAATCATAAAAAAAAAAAAAAAAAAAAAAACAAAAAACCACCCTGCAAGAAGCAAAGACCCTAACTCTGCACCTAGTCCACATAAAGAACCTATATAAGTCAGTCATGCTTAAGATATTTCCATCTTTTCCTCTCTCTCTCACTCTCTTTGGCAAGAAACATATGGAACTAATTATGAACAAAGGCTGATTGTTTTAATATTTAGAGTTTCCCACATCAAGCTGTTGGGTTTTTTCTTTGACTGGTTTTAATGCATGTGCATATGCTGAGCAGATACAGAGTTTCTCTTCTTTATTTTCAACGGTTGCTTTAATGTCTTGTCCCTAACACCTTCATCCTGGCTTTTGGACTTCGATCAAAACAAAGTATTTTTAGTTTTGACTTAAAATGAGAACAATACATGGAGGAAGGGATTGACTCCACAGCTCAGCAGATTTTGCTCTCCCGGATAGACTGCTCCAAGGAGAAGAGTATGGGCCAAGAACTGTTCCCTTTTACTAAGCAAATTCATAATACCACTGTGGACTTGGCGATTTGAGAAGCTCCCGCATTGCACACATTAACTATATGGAACATCTGGACCAGTACCTTTAACCGAGCATGGAAAGGAGCACAACATCCAAAACACATTTTTTACGAAAGCCCAGAATCATACCTGGCTGCTTTGGGACAACTCCTGGCACTGCAGAAAGTCTGTGGGAAGAGAAAGTATTTTTCTCATTTCCAAAACACTTGTGTACAATTAAGTGTAAATATAGTTTCCAACTTTTCTTCCAGAGAAAGAAATTATCATTGTCTACTAGCCTCTAAAGTGGTTTTGTAAGAGAAAAAAAAGTAGAGTCTGAGACTGATGTTGTGAAGGCAACTCTTCACAATTACAGAGTCTAATATAATAATTTTTACAAGTACACGTGGAAGCTGTAGGCACCCCAGAGCAGGCTTTCACTGACACATGTGTACAGATGTGAATGAGAGCAGCAACGTCTGTTCTTTGTATTTAGGCGTGCACTGCCCTACACCATACACCCCACCGAGTGCTGTGTTCAGCCGGGTAGCCCGCAGGATCTGTGCTCCGGGTGCGTGCTTTCCAACATCTAGCAGGGAGGAATATCTGAACATAGGATTTGACATTAATCTCCACACCAGATGGTGATACACCAGATATTCTTTCTAAGGTGAACATGTGATCTACTGTACAGCAAACCAGAGGGGTCTGCAGTCACATGGCAAAATGCATAATAACTGTCATAGAGCTTTGATTAGACAACTGACCTGGTTACCATCTGTAGCAACAAGAAGCGAGCTTGACATTTTTGGAACATTCTCCCCAGAAGCTTAATTCTTCCACCTCTGTAGCACAGCAATCCTGCTGAGCAAACTACACCGAGAAACGGAAGGAGGCTAAAGATCCGCTGCTTGAAACATGTTGTTAAGGTTACAAGGTTTGGGTTTTCCTCTTTTTTTTTTTTTCTCCCCCTCTTTTCCCCCCCTCCTTCTTTCCAACAAGCCACATCTTGACTCATATGGTCTGATGTGAAAACCCACTCAGCTATTTGATAGTTGAGAAATCTCGATGAGACTGTAAGTTATTCCAAAGGAAGCCCGTGTGTGCTGTGAACTCTCTCGCACACACACGCACACACACACACAGGAGTTAGCTCTGCACTATGGTAGTACAGACAGCTGTGACTCCGGGTAGGACCCGAAGATTTTTATTCAAAATACCATATGGATCATTGAGGAGACGCAGTGTGGAAAGGGTAAGCTGTGATTTCTTTGTCCTGAATGCATGCCCAGAGGATGAGGAGGGTATCATTTGATAGCAGTTGTCTGCCCCATTAATAGTCAGAGCTAATAGGGGTTTATGTCATGGTGTGTAGAAATTACTATTGATGTATGTCATGGTGTGCAGAAATTACTATTGGTGGGACCTGCGTGGTGATGAATGGGAATTAGTAGTACTCAGAGGCTGTGTGATAACTTGAGGTAGTAATCAGTGACAGCAGGAACTACAAGATAATATGCAGAAATTAAAAGTAGTTAAAGGCTCTGTGATCATATTTGGAGGTAATAATTTCTGAAAAGAATAATTTCTAATAATCAATACTCAATGAGACAGTGTGATGGCATACAGGAGTAAATAATAGCAATGTCAAATAGCGAATGCCAGCAGAAAGCTGGTGATGTGGAAGGGCTCTGTGTGTGAACAGAGATGCCGATGCCCACTAGCATCCGTCCCAGCAGAGGTGTATAGCGAGCAGCAGTTGCACAGCACTATGTGGGCTATGCAGTGCACGACGTGATATTCTGGTCGATGTCAGCCAACGTGACACGGCGGGGGTGGCAGTCCCTGGCTAGCCAAGGAGATGCTATTGCTTTCTTGCTGTGGTGGGCATAGCGGCAGGTCCTGGGGAAGCCCTAGTGATTATTCATTGATTTCCTGAAAGCACATGGCCTTAGCGGCAGTGCCCAGGGAATCAGGGGGTCTTGTCACTTTGAATTGACAGGCTGTTGAGGAGGCAGTGGCTGGGACACGGGTACCAGTTCAGTGCACCTGTGGAGTGCACACCGAGCACGCACTGAGCGCTTCAGGCTGCCTCTGCCTGGCAATGGGGTGGCATGGCCCCTCAGGGGACAGGGACACCTTGCACACCCCCCCTGCTTGTCACTGCTGATATCCCCTGAGATGGTGTTGCCTCAAGGGAATGGGCATGATCTGCATGCTCCTGGCCACGGGGGTTAGGGCAGGACGCCCCAGGGGTGGGCAGAGGGGTGCTGCAACTGGTCCATAGCTGGTGGCACGCGTAGAAGCTCTACAAGCCCAGAGTGGCTCAGAGTTGCTCCATGCAGGACTGAGGGAAACCTTTACTCAAGGCATCTGTTTTACCAAAAAGCAGTTTTGCAGCAGCTGAAGCCACCTGTGAGTTTACTTTGAGTCTGTTGCATGTGTCACTCAAGAAAAAAAAAAATCTGCTTTTGGACATTTTAAACCAATTTTTTTTTTTTCAAATTTTTCTTTCAGAGTGTGATTTCATTTGGGTGAATGCCTTAATTTTTTTAAGGGATATGAAAAAAAACCTCAAAAATTAAATGCAGGTCAAAAACTGTTTCAGTTAAACACAAAGCTTTTTATTTTCTTGTTTTTCTTCCTTCTCCATTTGGCAGAAGGGAAAGCAGAATAACTTTGTGTCAACCCGAAACATGTTTTCTTTGCCTTTCCAGTCTGTCAAGCAAACCAAAGATAATCAATTATTCACACAGCTTTGGTCTACTATTGTTTGATTGTTATTTGTTGCTTTGGAGCGCATTCAAAAATGTCCCTCCTGGTAAATTTGGACTTTGCGGTCCAGAGGCACTGCTGTTGCTGACCCAGATGGCAGGAGCTGGGCCAGTGTCCGGTGGCATTGCAGCTGCTCTTGCAAGCGTGGGGAGGCTGTGAGTCTGGTGCCTCCCTGAAAGGCGGCTTCCCACAAGGTGGCAGATGATTTTTCAGCCAGAGCAAGCTCTCAGCTGCTGCAGAGCCACCATCCTCCACCACCACTGGCCATAGCAGGTCCCTCCCTGCCTGGAAGGGTTCATGCTTTCATGCAGACCATACCCGAGACTGATGCTCCTACAAACAAGTCATAATACAGTGTGGAAAATGGGAGACCACTCTCCTCCTTGCATGCACGCATCCCCTTGGGAAACGTGTCTTTGCTTTGCTGTGTGCATTAGTCCATGCAACGGAGCGGTGCAAAAACCAGGAGTACTCTCAGAGGGTGTTTCCAGGAGGTAACCCCATGGTGGGGAGCAAGGGAGAGCATGGAAATACCTGCAGGTGAAGGTGTCAGAGAAGGTCAGTATTTATCTAGGAGGCAAGAACGGATGCCTAAAGATGACCAGCGCTGCAGGGGACTTGGTGTGTACACACTTCACAGCTCCGTGCACAGCCCGAGTGACCAGCTGCTGTCAGGGGGCATTGATGTTTTTTTGTTTTCACTCACATCCACAGTTTATTTCTCTCCTTCCCACTTGTTGACCTAAGGTTGGGGTGGTTTAGGCTTCTTGTCAGGCAAATGCTGGAGCCTTGCTGTAAGGGTTGCCAGAGGATTTGTAGGATGGTTTTTGCAGCTGGCTCTCTTTCGTCCTAAATCTCTGTCCTTGCTGTTATTCTCTCCGCCTCGTCACAGAGCTGCCCCAAAAGGTACCTGGCCCATGAGGTTGTGGTCAACCTGGTTGAACCACAGGATGGTGTTCTTTCTCCCTGGAGACTCCCACCAGCTAGAGAAGGCAGGGCAGATCCCCTGCATTTGGGGTCCTGAAGCCACACAGAGACTGTGTGTCTAAGCACAGAGTTCTCGGAATCCCACCATGGCAGTGAAAGAGCCTGAAATGTGGGCCTGAGTGAGCTGCACATGTAGAGCCTGAGATGCGAGAGATCTCTGCAACACGTGGCACACACCCAGCTGAAGAGATGGCTTTACAAAGGCTTTTACAAGTACAAATAAAAAAGAGCAGTGCTAAGTATTAGAAGGCATGGCACAGGGACCACCAAACATGTCAGCTGTGGCAGAATTGAGTTTTGTGCCATGGGACACACCAGCAACTGAGGACTAGACATGAGTTGGGTTCATCTAAGTCAATGCTGATGTCTATGATACATCTCCATCCTGGCCAGCGCCTCAGGCTGCCTCTGGGGTCACGGGAGAGGCAGTCAAAATACCCTGGGGGAGGTTGCAGAGGTGGTCCCCTGAACACCCATGTTTGCCTGAATTAATAACTCCCTAAACCCCAGCCAGCTTTCCTTTAGCCAACGTATACAGGGACACCTTGGTCAAAAGAGGAACCCCCCCTTTTCGAACCACAAGACACAAATCCCATCCCTAACACACTATTTCTCAACACAGAGCCCCCTCCCACCATATCTTCCTTCTCTGGGTCTCCTTCCCAGTAAACATGCCCATTAAATATGTAGTCCTTTCTCCCTTTGCATTATTAATGTGAGACGGTTTATGCCCGCAAGCTATCTTTATTATATCCATGTGCTGCGGATGTGTGTGAGGGGAAGATGAATAGAGTCCCGCTAATGCCTAACAAATGCTGAGCACCATTCAGAGACCTCTTTCTGCTGTTGCAAGGCACTGGTAAAGAACAACACATATTTACTCCTTCTCTCAAGCTCTCACTGGCTATTTTCCAGCCACAGGAATGTTTTTCACCAAAAACACAAGGCATTGTGTTTTTTGAGTTAGAAAGCCTAGAGGAAATATGTAGCTTGCTTGTATTAAATAAGAACAAGTCTGCCCTCTCTTCTGCCTTCAAGGCTCAAAGGATGGTACTATAGATGCTGTGTAAAAAGGAAGGCCATCTCCAGACTAAATGAAGTGCTGTAAGAAACAAATCAAGCTGGGAGAGATATGGCTGGAAAATAAATTTTAAATTAGGTCTTGCAGTTTGCACCCCAGCTTTAGGTCCCAGCTCTCAGCTACGGTAAATCAAAGGCCAAGTGTCCAGTTGTGTCAGTGGATGTTTGCCACTCAGCAGGATTTTAGTCATGATTGCTTTTTTATTTCTTCTACCTCTGAAGAAGATAAGCTAAGATTAAAAATGTGTCCAGAGCCCCAAGCCAGAACTCCACTGTCCATTACTCAAGTGTAAATCTACACTGGCGTGGAGCTGGGACTGGTATTCACCTATGACACTGCCTCTCTGAATGGATGTCCATGAACACTCACTTATATCATGACTTTAAAACACACCAGGCAGAGATAAATCTGTAAATGGATATTTATTGCCATAGAAAACAGATGGCAAAAGACAAAGCTCCCATGTTCTTATCCCAAGCTGCAAGCACGTTAAGAATGCGACAGGAAACGTCATTCCCCCTATAAATAAATTTCTCTTGAGAAGAGAGAACCCAGGGCTGGAAAAGAAAAAAAAAAGAAACAGTCTTTCTGCTCTGCAGGCCAAGTCTGAGGCAGGTTTTCCCACGCTGTTCTGCAGCTTATGGCGACCTTTGTTTTTGGCAAGAGAGGAGGTTGCGTTCAAGCAAACCCAGCAAAAGAGTTCGGGTATGTCTTGCTGCTGCACAAGTCTACCAGCACTTTTACTACTCTGAGTTATCGATTTTCTTTTTCTGCTAGACAAAGCATAATTCAGCATTTGGCTTGTTATTAATCATTTTTCTAGCATAGATTGAAGAGAAAAGTGGTCAGAAACCTCTCACACCAAGGGCTGTTGTGCAGGGTTTGGAACAAGGCAGATCTCATGGCATTCACAGTGGAGTGGTCCTCATTTGTTAAACCCTCTCATGCAAGCCTCTATAAGTGATGCTGCGAGCACTCTCTCTGACACCATGACTAAGCAAGTGCTTTGAGGGAAATTGATCTTTCCAGTTCATGCTATTTACTTGCAAACTCTTACACTGGTGTGCAGGTCCTGCAGACCTTTGCTCAGCACCTTCAGTGACATTTTTGGATGGGCCTCTTACCTTGACAGCATCACTCCCAATCTGATAGACTGCAGAGTTACTCAGATACTGTGCATAACAAAAGGAGATATTTGAGTGTAGAAGTTGCCCAAGAGAGAAGAGGGACCTTGAAACAAGGAAGTCCTGTTGTCTTAGCTATTTTCCTGGAAGTTACTCAAGTCTCAAGGTGATGAAAGCAATACACAAGCTTAGAGTGGTGAGGAACAAAAAAAAAGCAGCATTTTGCAACACACTTTATTTGCAATGAATTATTCACCAGCCCTATAGACAAAATAGGCAAATAATTGTACCCCCCAAAAAATAATGAATAAGAGCATATGCTTAAGTAGCAAAACTGACACCTGTATAATGCCCTGACATAATCACTTGTGACTGCCGAAACATCAATTTTATGTGCTTCATCTGAGCTTTATCTTTTCTGACCTGTTCACAAGTATTTTGGGGGAATTGGTTTAATTTGGACTCTACCTAGACAGATAAACGCTCGGCACACCCTCCCAGGTGTCTGGAAGTTATAATATTTTGTGACACTTCTAAAAGGTGTAACAAATGAAAACAGACTTTCCTGTGAAATGGATCAGGAGCTGTGCCAGACTTTCTGCCCCCAAAATGCACGCAGGTTAACTGTGCAAGAGGTGGGAGCACGGCAGAGGCTAATGGATAGTGACTGGTGAACTCTGCAGAGTTCAGAGCCAGGATACTGTTCAAATTGGCTTTCAAATGGTTGGAGTTTAATTCAATTATTGGAAGCTCTAAAGGCCTGGAGACCGCACGGGCAGAGGCTCTGCTGTGAAATTTCCAGTGCTTCAGATTCTTTTTTTTTGATTGGAAAATGAAAAGCTTTTTTCATTACAGTTTGGCATTTGTTGTCTTCACGTTGGCCAGACCCTGGGACAGCAAGGGTAGGTCAGGGGACAGAGCAAGGGCAAGCCAGAGGACAGAGGCTGGGAGCCAGAAATGAGCCAAGTGTTTTGGATTCAGGTGAAGGGAGGAAGGGGAGGATCATGTGAATCCAGTTATAAAGCCTTGGAGGGGGTGGAAAGGCTCCTCTAGTTCATGGACCCTTTTGGTCTTCCAGCTAGTAAGCCTTCCCAGGTAGCTAGTACCATGCCCAGATCATACCCCCACCAGCAGCTCAAAGCTCAGGAGTTACAATGGTTTAGCATCAGAGCAGCTCACCTTGAGGTAGTGCTCTACAGCCCAAAAGGCAAGAACTTGCCACCCCTACAAGGAGCTTCCTGGTAGGGCTTTTCCATACAGAGACTGTTTCTCATGCAAGGTCGGCAAGTGATAGATAATGGCAAGTGGTGGCTTGTGTAGTTGAAATATCTTCCAATCTGCCCCACCCTGAAGACCTAGTCCTAACTCAGCTTCTAGACAGGACTTATCTCTAGAAGGGCTTGGACATGCCTTCAGATGGGTTTTAAAGTCCAGGCATAGAAAGCCTCTAGACTTTGTTAATTCACTATCCGTACAAGGGATTGCTTAAATGTTGCTTCAACAATTTCCTGAACAAGGAGCATTTTCAGATATCAGGTGCAAAGTATGATATATGCCTTTTACAGTTCTTAATTTCTTGATCCATATTTTCATCCATTTAGATGAGGATACTGTAAGCGTCCATTTTCACTCTTGAGACATCTTTGGTCCAGACCAGGCACCAACAGAAGTCTGGTTAGACACCAGAGGTGACTTTATTTAAGCTCACAAGCACCAGGGCTCCCCTAGCCAGCCTGACAAAAATCATGAAAGAGGCTGTTGTGACCAAAAGGAAATCTGTTCTGTAGGTAGTTGCACAATTTCTATCTTGCTGATTCAAACTTCTGGTAAAACTTTCTGTCTAAGCGTAGTTTATTTCCTGAAGCATATGTTATCCTCATTGTTTCAATCATTTCTTATGGCTTCAAAGAAATGGTGACTTTTCATTCTACCAGCAGATGTATATGAATGATTCTTACACTTTATTTTTTCTTGTTGGGACCAAAGTATCAAACTCTCCAGATTGCACAGGCAAGGAGCGCAATTAGTCTCCACTTCCCAAAGATACCACATGAAAAGCTTTTAAAAAAATAATGGGCTGCAAATGATGCTGTTTAGTCACCCGCACACACTCTACAATCCAGCTGTACTTCTGGAATATATTTAGAAGGTGTAATTAGGGTTGTGCGCGCTTTGAAATAAGTGAGCAAGTTACTTAACTGAGGTCAAAATTTAGTTTCCAGCACTTCTTCTACAAAAGCTACCAAGTCTTGATGGGGTGGGACCATGGATGTCTATTTTCTCTCCATGTTTTTCATCGTCATAGATCAGGTAAACTCCATGTGAAACAATAGCTAAGGACTGATAACCTGCAATTAATGTTGATGCACTGAGCATCTGCCTTTTGGAGACCTGTGTGCAGAGCAAGTACCACTTTGCTGTTTTACCATTTTAGTTCAGAATAGAAATCACTGCAGGAGTGAACCAAATTGGCCTTAACTCAAAAGTTTCTGCCACAGGGAGTTTCTACCCTGCCAGCTCCCGACAGATGAGTGATGGGATGAGATGTGCTTTGGAGAAACTCATCTAAGAGAGATTAAAGGTAGGGGTGTGCGTTCTTGCTAGTGTGTATTTCCCATGTCAGCTTTCTTCCACGTGTACCTTCAGCCAGCCTACATTCACAAGTTCGTCATGCAACTGTAATCATTTTCAGTACCTTTTTAGGCCTCTTCAGTAGCCAAAGAGAGAGTAATATGTGTCTTCTGGTGACAACTCATCTTAACACCTTCAAAGACAATTTAGGATGGAATTAATTGCTCTCTGTGTTGACATCCATCCTCCACTAACTGTAGAGGGAACAAAAGCCTTTCCAGGTAGAGGGGATAAACACAGAGTGCCATGTCTGCTCTGCATGCTTACTCCTGGAGACCAGATCCAGACGGGGCACACAGGCTAGCCCAGCTCAGATGTGAACATTGCCACAACAGTGGTCTGACACCACGACTGTGTGTTCACTGGGTCTGCACATGGCCCTGTGAATCTTTGGTTTATCAGTCCAGGGTTTGCCCTAGGAAACCCTGCACTACCACCTCTGATGGCTGTGGGACTTTTGGGAGAAACTGCCTGTCCTTGGAGGGCAGTTCTAGGGGTACACATGCACTGCAAAACAGATGGGCTGCACCCCACTTTAGAGAAGATATACACCTATTTCACAACCAGGAAAGCAACCCAGCTCATTTATGTTGGAACTACCACAAGCTCCTCACGGCTTTTCCTTTGTGGAAGATCAGATGAGCAAGGGTTAGCTCTGCGTAGTTGTTCCTTTAGTCAAGGCTTGCAAGTCCAGTGCAAGCCTACATGCTAACAAAAAATGTGCCTCTTGCAATATGTTTTACTGATTTTGCAGCAAACTAGGTGGCTACTATTGACTTTACTGAAAGGTGTTAATGATGTCATCCTTCTGGTGGCCCTGCTCCCGGAGCCTTGCTGGTGGTCCTGGGCATCCACTGCTCCTCTGAATCAGGCTGGAAAACTGTATCATAACATGATGACTATGGTGTCTTTGGAATCAGAGCCTCTGCTTCCTTTTCACTGTGGATGGCTGGATCATCACCTAAGTCTGAGCAAAGCTAAAATTTGTGTCACAAGGGCCACAACACAAGTTCTTGTCCACTGTATGGATGACTCCACAAGATGTAAGGCAGGTGCCACACAGCAGGCTCTGGGAATCCAGCCCCCTCTCTCTGTCCTTGAGACCATGTTTGCAGAAGCAGTCATTCCATTTCAGGAGCCTCTGGTTTTGAGTCTGGTTTAGGGAGCTCATCATGCGTGCTGTTTCTTTTGGAGACATGTGTGTTCAGAGAGCCTGGGGGAATGTCTGAACCTGCTCTGAGGGACAACACCATGGCCATCTTCTGGGTTGGTCCTCCATGTTTACGTGCTTGCAGGCTTGAGGTAAGGGCACCAGAAGCAGACCATTGAAAATACACAGTGTAGCCAGATTTCTCACCTGAGTACTGGGCAGCTGGGGACATAAGAAAGGGACTGGATCCTGTATCTGCATCCTCTCCAAACGCCTCTCTTTCATCGCAGGATAGATATACCCTGACATTCAAAGCAACGGGTATGTCCCATCAATTTGCATAAATGCCTGTATTTACAGCACCTGAAAAGGATGCTGAGATTTGGCTGTGTGACAGTGCTGTGAAGTGCTCAGGGGAAGAGCACAGGATCAGTGCGCTCCCCCAATCAGTGTGATCCGTGAGAAATTACCACTCTTCAGAGAGGAGAATGTCAACGTCCTTTTCTTCCTCCACAGCACTCCAAAAAAAGCTCTCCAACATCTTGCTTTTATTAATACTTTTGCTGTACATTCGGTAGCCACAGTACGTCTCTAACCACGAGGTGTTTCCTACATGGGTTGTAATATAATCTATGATGCTTTGGAGTATCTTAGGAAGCTGAATGAGGATGGCAACAAGTGACTTGTTGTCTTTCAGTCTTCCCTTAATCAATCCTAACGCATAAGCAGAGAGCAGGGAGGAAGAGGAGCAAGGTTAAAACCCCACAGGTAGTTTGTCCTCATTAAAGGTCCAGATTTTCACAGAAAACCAAGAAAAGCGAGTTGCAAATGTTTCACAGGGTCTCCTTTCCTCAGAGCTGAGCTCAAAGCTGCTACTGTTGCCTGAGGGCAGAGCCTGGAGTTCCCAATTTTTGAAAATACCATCCAAGAACATCTGTCAAGGCTCATATGATGGATGGGCTATTGCAAGAGGGAAGCTTGGAAATCCTAAGTCACAATTTAAAATGATTCCTTATAATACGTTGGGCTTTACATATTACAAAGACTCCACCGACATTGATCCCTTCCAGGCCTCTTCAAGGCTCAGCCAGTGCTGTCGATCCCACTCGGCAGCCAGGATGCTTTCAGGGTAAAAGCCAAGGTGAACTGGTGACACTGCGCAAATCTGGATGTGCCTGAAGCGGGATCAAACTTCAAGGCTCCCGTTAGCTGGAAATGCACATCCACACCCCTTTCCTCCCTCTCCAGCATCTCTCCACCCAACCCATGCTTGCAAACCACACCAGGGACTGGGAGGAGGCCTTCTAATTTTCATAATTTCCACTCTGAAATGTTGGAAAGCTTCCTCTTTCCGTCCTGGACTTTGCTGTAGTGCAGCCGTCGTGTATCCTCCTGTAAACTTTCAAATGCACCAATAGAGGCAGTTTCCTGCAGATGAAAAAGGGTTTGCTTCAGCTACAGCAAGTGGGAACTCGGCCAAGAAGAGTCATAGAAACAGAGGACGTTGATTTTTAAAAGCAGAGTTATGTGAGTGCATTCCAATGAAACCAATCAGTCACTGGAGAGTGGTTAAAGCGGCCTTGGGGCCAACCTCCAGCTTCCGAAGAACGGTGTCAGGGCAAAGATGAGCAGGCTGATGCCAGCGGATGATCTAGCCCCTTTTCTCTGCAATCGATCACAGCAGACTGTGAAGTGCTGGCCAGGCTCTGGAGTTGCAGCAGCACTTCAAAAATTTTTCATTCCTGTGCTTTGCTTTAAACTAATTCACAGACACTGTTTCCCACCCTAGACTGGAAGGGAAATTGCTGAAAGATTCAGGACAAGGGTGTAGGCAGCATGAATGTTTTCCTGCAAAGACCAAGAGATGCTGTGAGGTCTCTGAACATCCCTTATAGAGCCCAGCACTGGTGTTGTCTCTGAATTCAGCACATGAAATAGTCATCTATTTAAGGGACTCAAGGTGAAAGGACCCTGTTTTGGAGAGAAGTGAGCAAAACCTTTCTGGAAGTTGGCACTTTTTAGAGAAAATCCAGATGGAAACCCACAAATCCAGATACCTGAATCACTTGAAGGTGGATCAGGAATCTTCTGCAGCCCAGGATACATGCCACCATGCTCTTGCATGCAGCTCCTCTGCCGTAACGTCAGCACTTTTCAAGGAGAGACTGCAGGACTGACCTCAAATTCCCTGGGCACCAGCCTCCGAGAAACTCTCCACTGTTTGTATTTCATAACGACTGCCCATCAGGGAGGCACTGACCCTCTCTCCCTCCCAGTTCCTAGCTTGCAAAGCCAGGAAATACCAGCATCAAAAGGTCCACGTTCTCCTATCCCGGAATGAACTGACCACGTCCGGTCAGACAGGGACAGAGCCCAGAATACCATCAACGTGGGCTTTTCTTTCCCATGACAGACTCCCAGTCAGAGCTTGAGTAAACATGAGGTCACCACCAATTCATAATCACTGAGATTTATGTGTCTCTCGATCAGATTTTTATAGAAGCAGCAATATGCTTTCATTCTTGCTATTCTGCCCATATCTTAATCACTCTTCTGACAAAACCAAAAACCCTATTTTGAAATCAGATTCACAGAGGGTGTTCCCTGCCAAGGCAGTGATTCTTGTCTGACTGGACCCCTGCCTTGTACAGTGTTGATTTTTGTGGTCTTCAGACATAAATCTTCCCAAAGACCATTTCTCTCACTGCACAGAATAAGAGCTCTGTTGTTACAGCTACGATGCATTTGGGTTCAAGTCTCGGTTGCTCTTTAGACCAAGGTAGTCACTTACGGGGCTGTTCTCACAGCTGAGTGCCTTATTTCATCTCCTTTTCATGATGGAGCAGAGTGGTCCCAGGCACCATACCAGGGGAAGGTAAGGGTGGTGGGGTTGTTGCTCTTTGTCCCATCTTTTTGTCTGAGCAATGGCTTGGGGGGGGTGTTTATACCAAAGCCTAGGCAACAGCACCATGATGGAAATGTGCAGACATTTATGCTCCACCTGAATCCTGCAATAACCCAAATGAGGTCAGTCTGTACCAACTTTGTCTCAAAGTGCCTGGTTCACACACACTGACACCTTGGCTCTGCAAAGGAAGTTTTTCCTGGCTTTGCAAGGTTGTGGCATGGCTTTGACAATTGATGCTCATCCATGATGAGGCTGAACCCCAGTTCCTACCCTGACTGTCAGGGCCCTTCAGAGGTTGTTCTTCCACCCACATGTGCATGGCTCGTTGCCCTGGTTTTAGCTGAGACAGAGTTAATTTTCTTCATAGTAGCTAGTAAGAGGCTAGTAAGAGGCTATTAAGGGCTTTCTGCCCTTCTACTCCACTCCTGTGAGACCCCACCTGCAGTGCTGCATCCAGCTCTGGGGTTCTCAGCACAGGAAGGACACGGACCTGTTGGAGACGGTCCAGAGGAGGCCCCGAATATGGTCCGAGAGTTGGAGCACCTCCCGTATCAGGACAGGCTGAGAGAGTTGGGGTTGTTCAGCCTGGAGAAGAGAAGGCTCCGGGGAGACCTTAGAGCAGCTTCCAGTGCTGAAAGGGGGCTACAGGAGAGATGGGGAGGGACTCTTGGTCGAGGAGTGTAGTGATAGGATGAGGGGTAATGGCTTTAAACTGAAAGAGGGTAGATTTAGATTAGATATTAGGAAGAAATATTTTTCCTGTGAGGGTGGTGAGGCAGTGGCCCAGGTTGCCCAGAGAAGCTGTGGATGCCCCATCCCTGGAGGGGTTCAAGGCCAGGCTGGATGAGGCTTTGAGCAACCTGGGCTAGTGGGAGGTGTCCCTGCCCATGGCAGGGGGTTGGAACTGGATGATCTCTAAGGTCCCTTCCAATCCAAACCATTCTATGAATCTCTGATTCTATGACCATGCACTGCCAGCACTTTGTGGGGTGAAGGCAGTCGTGCAGGGACCAAGAACAGCTCACTGTCCTAGACAGAGATGTATTGGGAGCCAAAGCAGGGCAGCATAGCACCAAAAGCCATGAGTGCAGATCAAAAAGACCTTTAGGCAAGATCTGGGAGATCGTGCTGAGACTGAGTTGCATCTGGAGTCGCACAGGGTGTGTGCTGTGTGAGACTTACAGGAGAGGGCAAAGCTTGGCATTTCAGGCTGGCACGGAGGGCCTGGTGGGAACTGCCCAGAAGAAATGAGGGCAATCTTGCATGTGGTTCAAAGAGAATTGTATGGATAGAATACATGGCCCTAAGCAATCAAGAAGTGAGTTTATTTCAACCACATAAAGCTATTTAACTTGTGAACAACATTAGCTGAGTTTTGATGACTCTTTTCTTCCGAGCTACTGTGGCGCTTGGGCAGAACTTCCAAGTTCATAATTCTCTTAAAAGTTCCTACATTTGTTTTCCTTAGACTTGAACACTTCTAAAAAAAAAAAAAAAAAAAAAAAAAAAAGAAAGAAAAAGAGAAGAAAATCTGCCATATCCTTCAGCTGCAAATGATTTAATCATTCTTGGCTTTGTGTAATCTGAATATTTTCTTGTTCTCTTGCTTTGCAGCTGTGACCTACTTAATTACAGGCAGGAAACAAACCCCAGAATCATTAGACATTCTGCCTGGCTTGAAGAAGGGGAAAAAAATAAAAATCTTGTGTTGTTAAATACTAGGATGTCCTTCTTAATAGCAGGAAGTCAAGCTCCAGATAGCAACAGTGAGCATTTGAATTCTTTGTGCATCAAGATAAGGACAGCAAAGAGCTTATGGGTTTTATTTTTTATGGCATAGATGTTTTGGGGGCAGGGGAAATGACAGCCTCTTCTAACAGCCAAAATGGGAATGAGTCATAAATTTCTAAATCAAGAGCGTAAATCCTCTTTGTTTTAACTTCTGAACAGCTTCAGTCTGCTGTCCATAGAGACAATGAAGTGACTGACTCGCTGCTTCAATCCATCAGCTTTCGATCCATTTTCTCCTCTGTTCAGGAGGTATGAGCAAACAAGCTAGACAGTAGTTTGGATTCCACATTGTAAATCATCAGGTTGGAAGGCAGAGCGTGGGGGGGTGTGATGAACTGCTCTCTACCTCTGCAGATGGAGTCTGGGCTACTGTTTATACCTACTGAAACTCATCACCCCGACTGGATGTGCTGGTGGGCATGTGGGTGTAATAGTAGCTACAAAAACAGCCAGAGAAAGGGAAAGACAGCACTGCCAGCTCTGTGCCTGGCCGTCCCACACAGGCACTTCAGTCCCCTTGTCCCTGTTTATCGGCAGCTCTGGTAGCAGCTCAATAATACAAATCTCTCAACGCATCGTGAGGCAATAAGCTGATGTTTGTACAGGGTTTAAAGCCGAGCAGCAACAGAAGTGCAAGTTATCATCTTCTGTCAACTGTGCATGCATTATCACTGGAGATGGCATGGATCCAGTGCTGTCCTACAACGCAAATGGAGATTTTCCATTAGCACGAGCCACAGGGGTCTGTGTTTCGGGAGCAAGCAGGGTAGAGGTCAACTCTTCCGCTCTACTGAGAAGGTCTAACTGGTCCCAGCTGGGGAGATGTTCTCAACATGAAGATTCGCTGCAGTACACTAATCCCCCTACGTTCACTCTTGAGTTTCCCATCTGCAGGTTAATTGTGCTGTGGCAGTAGAGACAACCAAACCGCCCCACGTGAGTCAGCCCCAGTGCAGATGCCATGAATGAGTGTGCAAGCATGTGCATGCCCTACGTTTAGTGGTGTCACAGATCAGCCTGGCTCGCTCTGGGACCTCTCTACCCCAGAGTCAACAGAGCCATCACCTGCCTCCACAGCACCCTCCAGACAGGCATTTAGCTCCACCTGGATGTATACAGCACTGCTCTTATGGGGAGCATATATATATAGAACCGGTCTTCACCTCAGGGAACATTTACTCACCCATATTTATGCTCATTTTGATAATCAGTGTAGGAGCTTTCAACACAGAGGGGTACGCTATTGATCCAAGATATCTTAAGTGTTTCTGCTTTTTGCTGCATAACTCTTGTGGAATACAGACCATTTGGCTTTCTAGCAGGCTGAACACATATTTACTTTTTAATGTAAAACAGTTCCCCTGAGATTTCATAGCATCTGACAACTGCCAGTGAATTAATCTACTGAGGAAACAGAGACCCATAAAGTTATGTGACTCGTCTAATGCTGCTCAGGAACTGATGAATTTTCTGGAATAGGACCAGATCCCTCCTCATTTCTACTCTGAAGGTTATATTTGACCTACTTATATCTTTCTTCTCTGTCCAGGGACAATTATATCCTAACTAGCAAGACCACTATTTATTTGTAATGATAATTTATAAGGAGCTTCAGAATAAATTAAGCATATGGTCCTTAACTTAGGCAGGAACAGGCTTTCCAACCCATAAGTAAGATCAAACATGAGAAATTTGGACCATTGATTTTTTAAAATATGTTCACTTTGTCCTCCTCCTTTTTAATGAGATGCTCAGCTCTTGTCTGTGAACAGAAAGGACTTTGTATTAGTCATTGAATGCAGCGTGTTACCACTGGGTCTGAATCAGACAGACTACTTAAATATATCTGCAGGATAAGTTGTAAGAAAATGTTCTGCTGAAATGGGGCATTTGTGCTGTATGTGGGCTTGTTTTGCACAGACAGCAAGGCTGCCCTTCATTAAGTTACCCATCTTGCCATAGGGCAAAACTGCAGACCAGCTTTTTATGAGCCACCAGATTTGTCCTCTCTCCCAAGCAAATAGTGCCAGTTTAGAGACACCTGCAGTGTGTGCGATGAGTCCTCCAAACCACAGCAAAGCCCATTTTGACAGCTTGGCCATCATCTTCTGATAAGCAGTGGGAAGCATGAGCTACATGTATAATTCAAAATGATGTGAACACAGCAGTATTGGGAACCTCTTATAAGGGGAAATACTTACTCCAGTTGCCAAAAGAATAAGCAAAAGCTTGAAACAAGAAAAATATAACTGAGTAAGTGCGTGACCCCTTCTGGGAACAGTCCGGTGTGTTCCATCCCCAGTCTGAAACCCAGTGCCCACCTGATGGGCGCAAACACAGGTTAGTATTGCTTCACCCCTGAACCTTGCCAGAGGTTATTTTAGACACAGGCGAAAAACATGGAAGCTGCTGGATGAGCTTTACATTGCCCTCTCTTCATACCTGTCTCCTAAGCAAGCTGTGGTATTTTTTTTTTTCTGTTTTCTTCTGGCCAAAAATAATTTTCCCAAGCATTTCCGCACATAATACCAGAGAGCAGCACGATGATAAACCTTGTGGTGATGGGCATGTGCGAACGCGTGCTGCTTTGATTGGACACCCTGGTCACAGGACGTTACGGTCCCCAGCGGGATCAGAGTTAATCATAAGCTTTGGGTTTCCAAAGTGAATAATCGTATTTAAGATCTCACCATTCACTTTCTGCGGCTGTTCTGCACTATTTACTTAATACGTCGTCCTGACCTACATCCGTCCTGCAGATTCATTCACCGCAGCGCTCATGGAGAAAGAGGATTGAATAGCAAATCTCTGCACAATCTCTTTCACGTTTCTGCAGAGGAGAAGTGAAATCACTTTAGCCGGTGGAATATTAGGGACAAGTACAAGCCCAGCTTTATAGGATTCACCTACTTTTAAACCGTGTTAAATCGCTAACACAGCTTACTTTAGGAAATGAAATGTGTGCGATTTGAGGATATGACATACTCTCCTGTGTCAGTCAATAAAAACCCCTCTAAAGCGAGGACACGTACAGCCTCGCACAGAACGAGCTGCTGTTTGCGTAATGATAATACTTAGCGCTACCAGAGCACTTTACATTTTCCAAGAGCTTTAGAAATGTTATGATCCAGGTGGATGACTGGAATAGTAAATTTTCATTCAGTTATTACTGTGAAGCAGCAGTTCATTTCATTATGGAACATTTTAGGCCATATGGACTCATGAGAACATCTCAAGGAAATTGGCCAGGATTTCTCACTCGTGATGTTCATCCTAAAATGTAACCAGCAGAGAAGTCTTCAGTTTCTTGCATTTTCTCTGCAGGAGGGTTGTAGGGTTGTCAGTGATGGCAGACCAGGGGGTGAGGGGTGGAAGGTGTTTACATCCATGGCTTTCATAGCATGTGATTGATGAGATTTGGACAGTAACTGCAGTGGTGCAGGCACAAGCATCCATTTGCATGGGGCAGCAGATGTTCAGGGAGGTACTTCCAAGTACAGCTGCTTGGTCTACAGCTCTAGAAAGGTAACCAAGGGGTGTTGGTGCCTTCTCTTCAGGCATGATCACTGTCCAGGTCTTGTGTCCCCACTTGCGTGGCTGTGAGGCCACCTGTCAGGGGAAAGACAGAGAAGACCAAATGGGTCTGCATGAGGGACAAGACCACCTTGGGAAGGGAAATAGGGCACTGAGAGGTTCAGGTTCTCAAGTGGATTTGGTGGATAAGGTCCATTTGGAAATCTTTGCAGAGTTTGTGGTCCAATGCAGTTACAGGAGGGAGGTCACTTCTGTAAGTCCCCTGTAAGTGGGCACATGTGGAGGAAGGGGGGTGGCTCCCTCTCCATTTATTTGATCACTTGGCAGGAAGTCATCTCTAACTGTTCCAGTCATATCAGCCAAGAAAAATATCATATCAGTCACAGCACAAAGGAGGAAAATGCAACTAGTTAAACATCTCAAAAAAACATGTCCAACACAAGAAAGCGTGAAGCTGCAACATGAAAGAGAACTTTAGACATGAAGATCTAACAACATTAATCCTCTTAATATTCTAGAGAAATAAAGATCAAAAAGGGTAATAGATTTGAAATAGGACCTGAAAGACCACATTGGGCTGGAGCTGCAGGGACCGTTGGGGCCATATGTTAAACAGAAGCAGGATGTTTCTGGTATGTCTTCAGCAAGCTCAAAGAAAACCACCCACCACCCAGCACGTCTGTCTTTCAACATGCCCAAATACATCCACACCCATCGGAAAGTTGTGGGCAGAGATTTACTCGAGAGCACTCTGGAAAGAGATGCTGAACGCCTCCTTCTGAGTCCAGAATATACAATCTGCCTAAGGGCAAAACACGGTCCCATTTCTCCAGCTCCCAGGGTGATTTGCAGAGTCTGCGGTAGAGGAGGAGCTGTATGCTGGGGCTCTGTTGGGAAGTCCACCCTCACCCTTCAAGTCTCAGTGACAGCCCCATGAAACAACACAGCAGCATAAAGGGGTTTGGGTTGTTTGGGGTTTTTTTTTTCTTTTTTTTTTGTGGGAAGTAAGGAGCTATTTTTGTACCCCAGTAACAGCCTTTAGACTGTCAGTAAAACGTGGGAGGTTTCATAGTAAATGTTTTGTCTGACATTTTCTCAGAAACAGCGGGAAATAATCAGTGCACAATTAGAGAGGCTATGTTGAAAAGGCCTGCAAGTGTCTGTAGATCTACACAGAGTTCAAAGGGCTTTTTTTTTTCCTAATTGACCTTAGTGAAGGTG
The DNA here is from genome assembly GCF_000699245.1 of Pterocles gutturalis. Lineage (NCBI taxonomy): Eukaryota > Metazoa > Chordata > Aves > Pterocliformes > Pteroclidae > Pterocles > Pterocles gutturalis. The sequence continues at coordinate 24,564 of NW_010100018.1, read as the reverse complement.
AAGCTCAGCGTGTCTTATAGAAATGTAAGATGATTTTACAGAAATGACTCAAAATGTACACGAGCAGAAGAGCCAACTTGCTGATTTTTGGAAAATTTTTCTTGCCTCTTGTGCCGTTCCCTGTAGCAATGACTTCTTCTGGCCTTTTGGATAAGTGAGAGCACCTTCTGTGGTGTCCCCTGCAAAAGAGCACCTTTAGCGGTGCATCCCTTGGCTCTGGAGGGGATGGGCTGTCTTTGCCTGAACAATTTCTATGGTTGCAATTCCCTCAGAAGCTGCGAGGTGGGATGGGTAATGTGTATTCAAGCAGCTTTTACCCCCTCAAAAAATAGTTTGCAGGAAAACCTCTGCAGGAAACGGCTCTAATCACAAAGGTAAATCTACGCACTGAAATACTCACAGGGCCTCCTGTAGACTCAAGTGACTCCTACGGAGACTGCTCCAGTCTATCAGCTCAGTAAATATGTAGGGGAGCTGTTTTCAGAAAGTCTGATTATGTCATCAGCCGAGTGAAAAGGCTCCTTCAGAGCTGCCCTCATCTGTTGAGTAATTACCGAGTTGGGACAGGGGGCCAAGGGTCTCCTTTCGTGCATACAGAAAGACTACATGCACATGTGGAGTAGCTAATTTTAAAACTGTGGCATATCCTCCGTTTCCCCTCGTCTCCCCCTTTGTAGAATACCAAAGGGGTTAGGTCACATCCCAGAGCAATCACTTGCTATGGGTTCTTTTCCCCCCTCTGTTTTCTTTTATCAAACACATTTCTTTCTTTTCCTCTCTTGTGCTCCCAGGCAGGGATCTTACACATCAGGCTGTAGCCTGGAGCAAATATTGTCTAGTCAAGTTAAATAAAAAAAAAAAAAAACCTTTCCTCCAAATGATGGAGATGTTCCTGGTCCCTTGGCTGCATCGCTGCTTACGAAGGCAGTGGGTTACCCAGCTTACAGGCAGGCAAAGAAATGACTGGGAGGTGATGAGCACAGGGAGACTAGCAACAAAGGCTGGACACTAAGCAAACAGACAGGGAGGGTGAGAGAGGAGGAAAGAAAACGACACTTTACAGAATGAATAGCTTCTAACAAATTTGAAGGAAACACTATTATGATTTTATTACCATATTTTATGATGCCACTCTAAAAATGATGTTCTGAAGAAGCAATTAGGCTGAGAACATGAATTTTGCAGCTGTATTTTCCTGGCCCTCCACCTGCCGTGTCAATGAGCTGACGAGCGTCCTTGTGCCATTATCCTGGCGCACTGCTCGTTTCCTGCCTGCCAGTCCTCAAAGATCAAATTATGGATGGGGTCAAAGTGGGACAACCAGAGACAAATATTTCTGCTCCTTCCCCGTCCAGGGAGTTCAATCAGAGAAGATATTCAAGGCTTTTGCAAACTACGGATTCTCAGCTCTGCTAAACCAACAGCTTTAGGGGCTCAGTGCGTGCAGGTCCCTCATGATTTCAGCTCCAAGTGTGGTTGTCCTGTCTACCCCTATAAGAAATGCCTCCTCGGAAGTGCCTCCATCTAGGCACTCCCCAGCTGACTCCCATCTGCTCCCTCCAAGTCCTGCTGCCTTTTTGTGCACATTCCTCTGAAGGGAGAGGAAATGAATGAAAAATAGCACTGACAGACAGCTCTCTCCAAGGGCACTGGTTTGCACTGCGCCTTTGGTAAAAAATACCTCAGTTTCCCCAGCTGGTTATTAAACTTTAGCCCTTAGTTAGAAGGAGCGTCCACAGGATTTAGTCGGAAAAGCTGTTGTAATTTCACTGCATGGATTTTGTGGTGATTTAATGGAATGGCAAAACCCTTGTGTTGATAATGTATTTATATCCTCAATTGATATGTACCCTCACCGGACCATTTCCCTCAGCCCACCTTATCACAGGTTTCCACAACATTGAAATCTCCACCCAGACAAGGTGGTCCTGGTGGGAAACAAGCAGGGAATTTATCTCTTCTCAACACCTATTTTAGGAAGGGAAGCCAGAAGTTAATCTTTGTGTCCACAGACTAAAAAGGGTGTTTTGGTGTCCAGCTCAGATGGAGAGAACTGTATTGCATTCTTCTGGGCTTGTTCAGACAAGACCCACCCTTACGAATGCAAATGCAACAAGGGTTAAAAATATATCCACACCAGCTGAATTAGACTGATTTTAAACGGGCATTGTTTAATCCCTGTAACTTTCCAAGATATCACTCCTTGGGTAATTAAGGTGCTTTGCAGACTGTTGCATAAGTCTCACATAAAGGCTAAGTATCCTTCTGAGACCAACACATAAAAAGGCTTCAGAGCAGCTGAGTGGAAAAAAGACTGGAGTGTAACTGTGCAATGGCTGGTCAACGTGCGAAACAAAAGGATGAAATGTTGCATGTGGCGAAGCTGTCTTCTCAGCTGTCCTTCGGGAGTGTTTGAAAGAGTTAAGCCCAATACTGGAATGTCTTGGGAATGTTGGCAGAGGGAGAGCCAGAGGCTTTTTTCCTCCCTCTGGATGGAGTCCCAGGACTGAGCTTGCAAAGTGATGATTTTGGATCCGAGTTTGCTTCTTGGTTCTGCAGCGGAGAGCTGGGAAGTGATGCAGCGTAACCAAGAAGCCCTTTGCGAGGGATGTGCATTTGCCTCCCTAAGTCAGGAGAGGTATTTTCACCTCTTCCCTGCTCATCCTTGGGCGCAGCAGAACTCGCTTTGAGAAGACACACGGAGGGAGAAACCACATCCTGAAGGGCGTGTGCGAAGGGAGAAAGACACATCCCCAGATAGTTTATTTTGGCTGCTGGTTTTTGTTGTCGAGTTTGGTTTGGTAGTTGGGGTTTGGTTTTTTTTTTTTTTTTCCTTTCTTTTCCGTCTCCTCTTTTGATGGAAATTGCCGTGACTTTTTAACCCTGCAGTTCATAAGGCGCCTTGGGACTAGCTGATCACCTCCGAGCAGGGAGCCCGGGGTGTTTCACACGGGGAGCTGGCATGGCTGCTGTGCTTTTTGGCTTTGAGGATCTGCTGTACAGCTGGGACAGCCTGGTGTGGAGCCTGACGTCCCGGGCTCTGAGGACTTGCCGCTTTGGAAACCTGAGGGTCCTGCAGCTCATGCTGAAGCCATGGTGCATTTCCAGAGCCGTTTATCAGGTAGGGTTACAAAACACCAGGCCAGACCCTCAAACCCTGGTGCTGCAGAGGGGAAACCTGCCGGGGAGTCACACAGGGTCCTGTCCTGTTCTTACCAGCCCCTGTGGTGGTGGGGCAGAGGAGACACCATGGGCAGGGGAGGGCTGGGAGGAGAAACACCAATTTTTGAGGATGGTGGTGTGGTCTCCCATGGCTGAGCACAGGTCCAGACTCTCCTTCCCATAGAGCAGAGGGGAATAAGTGAATGTAAATTAAGGGTCACTCTGCTGCACCCCCTTTCCTTGAGCTTTATGCTCATAAGTACAGCCAGCCTTCCCTGTGCTGCATCCTCGAGCTGTCCCTGCGGCTGCTCAAGAGTAATTTGTAACTTACCTGGAGGAAAGGATGCCTAAAGACACGTAACCTGTGGAAAATGGGAAAAATGGTGGGGTTTAAACTGCAGTAGTACTAGTTATCCCTACTTGACTTGTGCAATACTTCTGACTGCTCTGTCGGGCAAAGTCCAAGGTGTCTGACTACCTAAAACTTTTATTTTACTTGTTGTGTGCTTTATGTGGTATCGAGAGGTTTGGGTCTTTGTCGACTGGCTTCTCTGTAGAGTTACATTAACTGCTTGGAGCGTAAGGTATAACAGAACAGCTCTAATAATCTGTGTGTGTTTCTGAGACTGGCTGAACTGGGTTAAATAATCTGGACATCACCCTGAAGGCACTAAAACTGGATGCCACTTTGAATTGCAATTTGTTCCAGTCCATAGGTGAGACCAGGTTGAAATGACACTGTAAGCCACCAAGTACCCAGCCCGTCTGCTTTTTTAATCAGCCTTATACAACTGAGAACAGACATTTATTCTGCTACTGAGACAAACCTATTACAATATTTATCAGCTTCACAGGTTTGGCTAATGCCAGATGCTGGATTGACTGATCCATGTTTGCATTTGGAAAAGTCATTTTCTGCTACTCCCATTTGCTTGGTATTTTGCTTTTCCTGTGCTTTGGAAGTCTCCATGTGTGAAGCCAAGTTATGCAGAAGAAGCCAGATTAAAAGCCTGTAGAAATTATGTGTGTTGCTTAGAGGGAGACCAGACCCTTAGTAATTTCAGCAAACTTTGAACCAGCCTCAAATCATGCTCTGGTTTCAGCAGACTTCAGGAATAGATTTTATGGCCTTCTTTGGAGCTCAGCAGGCATGGGCAGCGTGTTTATTTTAAGTATTTGTTTGTTCTAGAAGATGCCTGCAGCCAATAACACAAACCCGTTACCCAGAAGGACCCCTCATCCCACGAATTGCCCTGGTGTCCCCAGGGCACGGCACTGAAACCCCCATGAGAGGCGGCACATGACGGCTCCAAGTCAACAAAGCTTCCCTCCCTGGCTGTGTTTGGTCTTGGCCAGTGTGGACCTGCAGGTCCGTCTGTGCAGAGGCTGCCTATGGTGTGGGGCTGCCTTGACCGCTCTCTGTTTTAGGAGCCTGAACCTGAGGCAAATTAGCCCATGTGGGGCTGGGGAAGCAAGAGAGCTCAATGCCGAACTCCCTTTTTACCCTCCACCCATGTAAAACCATCCCCAAAAACTGAGTAACCATTAGATGTGTCCAGATTCACACTATGAACAACCTGTCCCAGCCTGCACACCGTGCATCAGGGGATGCCATTGCCTGGGAAAACTCCCAGGATCAGTGGTCTTTTAACAGATTTCTTCTGTTGCAAGCACTGAGCACACACACAAGTCCACTTTTTCCATTACAACATGCATACATCTTCAGTCACCCCCCAGGGCACTATATCACATTCCTGATATGTTCTTCCCCTTTGCTAGAGACACCAGGGAAATGGGACTGGCAACGGTGCCCCTCTCCCACCCAAACAAGCATCGAGGCACCTGACACTCACAGGGCAGGGTGCACTTGAATAGTTGTCCATGTCTCAGACAGAATCAGTGAACAGCTGCAAAAGCTCGTCAGTAAAACCACTCCATGTTATTTGTCAATGAGCTTCCAGTTCTTTGGGGAGGACTCAGAATGATGGGTCAGGTACCAGGAGAGTTGCTGCTGGGTGGAGGTTTGCTTGGGAAAGGCGTCTCGTAGCTCATCGCTGCAGAGAGCCAGCAGCAGCAGTGTTATTAGTGGCCAGCATGAGCTGATAGCTAGCTCTACACTTACGTATATTAATCCTAACAGCATTTCCTCCAGTAGCCATCATCCCCCAGTTTAAATGCTGACAGGGTATTTTAGTAGAATATTGCTTGGATGGAAAGCTTGACAGTTTAATCACTTCCCAGAGAAAGAGACTTCTTCCACTGTTTATTATTTAGATGAGCAAATAAGCTCTTGACCGTGTTAGGTTTTGTGGCTGTTATACATTAATCCCTGATGTTACTGCATCATGACAGCAAAGCAGATCATCTGTAGGACTTCTGCCTGGTACTGGAACCGAAACAGCCCTAAAGAAAAAACATTAGTCAACTTTGCAAAACTAAGCAAAATTTTTCATACTCCAAAAAGTATGCTTTACACATTTTCCTTTGAGTTAATCACATCCCAATGCATCTGTGCTTCGGGAGCCATTTGCTGGCTCACCCTTGCTAAGACTGACTTGGGGGTACCACAGCAGCGTACCCCACAGCCAGGTTCCGGGCTGAGCAGGACCCACGGTGCTGTGCAAACATCACTGGGGGGGACTCAGGCCCTCCTTTGTATCACCAGCCAAGACCACGGCTGCTCGGTTATGACACTGTCTTGGGGAATTTTTTTTGTATCCTTTCCCTAGACTGTTGTCTCCACTACACAGATCCTGAAAAACACCCATGGGTTTGGTAATTCCCTTCTACTGCCCCATCTACAAAACATATAAAACCAAAGCTAATCCTCTACAGAGGGCACGGTCCAGATTTACTGCCAATGCAACAGGTAATGTGTTCTTGAAAAGAATAGGAGCTCCAGGCATCAACATAATTAGTGTAATTCCCCTTATTTCTGACAAGTGAAACTTCGCTTTCTTGGCTCTCGAGAAATCAGCTGCAATGCATTAGCAGAGGTAGGTGAAACAGTAGGTTTGGGGTGATGCTGGCTGTGGTGTTCGAGATTTCAGTCTTCAAATCCAAACTGATACAGCAATCAGGAGTCTGCACTTTCTCAGGCTGCACTCTGAGCAGCAGTTTTCATAAAATAGGCTAGAATAATCAAAAATTGTTCCTTCATTCTTGGTCAAATCCAGACTGGATTTGATTTGGAGATGCTGAATAACTCCATTTCTCATTGTCTTTAAGTGGTGCTGTGGTACTCAGGACATCTGAGAACTAGCAGCTTTTGGTACCCTGAAGCAAGGTACCATCATCTGTCTCAGACTGCATTTCTTTTCCCAGCCAGTAAATCCTCCTGCAGGTCCACTGCGATTCCCAGGGATACATTAGCCTGCACAGTCTGAACAAACCTATTGCCTTGCTCGGTTTTCAGTCAGGCTAATTGTGATGAACTTTTCCTATATTTTAATAGTGTTTCATGATCCACCATGTAGCTTTCTGACTGCATGATCAAAATGCATTTGAAAAAGGAGATTAACAAATAATGAACATCCAGTCAAGGCTTTCAGATAGCCAGTTGTGTGAGATGCCACAGAGCTGTCGCGTATATTTTCACCAATGCCCAGAAGATGCCTGACCGCTCTGACCTACTGAAAAAAAATGGCCCTGTGAACTAATACAGTGCCTGCTTTTGTGGAAATACTCACATTTCAAGAAGCGTTGGGGGAGGGCTGGTTTATTATGGGATAGGCAGTCAGTTCTGCATTTTAACATCCTGAAGATATTTCACTATTTATTTAATCTCCAAATCCATCAACAAATATTTTAGTTTCCTGTCTATATCTGTAGAGTGTCAAAGAACATTGGGCAGGCCAGGACCCACATCTTCAGTAAAATTGTGTTTATGTGTCTGTCTGTTTAAGATCCCACCAAATGCTCCTACCAAGTCAGAGGCAGACTGCTGGACACTGAGCAGTCTCTCGAGGAGCTGTAATACCAATCACAGGCATTTGATTCTTCACACACTGCACACAGTAGCGCTGTGTACTTTTTACACACTACTTCTTATCCAACAAGCACTTGGAAAGGTGGTGAAGTGCCACCATGCCTGCTTTACTGCTGTAAAAACTGAGTCAGAGATGGACAAAGTGACTCACTTCAGGCTATAGACCCAAGTGCAGAATTGTCTTCAATACCTCATTGCTCCCAATATACCGTTATAGGCAATGGGGTTAAGGAGGGGGGTGGGCTGTAGCACCCAGGGGCTGGATGTTAACCTAAAATGAGGAAGAGAAGAGAGCTTTTGCCATGCTGGCAGGAGGACAAAGGCCAGAGGAGCAATGGCATGAGCTAATGCAGAAGCCAAGTCCAGTTATGGAGGAAGGACATCTGGGGTCTTTGGACACCCCCAGACCTGGAAGGGAGGTGGAAACCCCCAGCTCCTGCAAGGCAGAATCAAGTTGCAGATCCCAGCTCACTAACTGTTTTCCAGCTGTGAAAATCATCTGTGAATCTTGTCCCCTTCATATTGAGGATGCTTTTGCAGAGTTGGCAGGTATCACAGCCCAGAAGGTGGTTTTCATGGTTTCTACCTTCCCTGTTCCACTGGTGGAGGAGACTCAGGTTCCTTCTGCTACTGTCCTTCCCACTGTACATGCATCCACGTGAGCCCCCAAACCACGTCCTCCTTGGGCCTGATGTTCAGCTGCTTCATACCTCTTATTTTCCAGATCCTGCAATTTTATTTTCCCTGGGGAGAACACGTCTCAGGTGCATTTCCCACACAGTTGCCCACTGTTGGCTACCAGGTGCTAATGGGTTTTCACCCAGCTGCCATGGGCATTGTGGAGCTGAGCTGAAGGGCTTTGGGGCTTCTCCTGCATTCACCTGGGGGATTGCTAGCACCCTGATGGGTGTGGCATCAGTAAAGGGACAGGCTGTTATTCACCTTGCAGTGGGCTCTCAGGCATTTCCACAACCTCATATACCCTGTCAGGAATGTGGTCTTCTTACAGGTTGCCCAGGGAAGTTGTGGATGCCCCATCCCTGGAGGTGTTTAAGGCCAGGCTGGATGAGGCTTTGAGCAACCTGGGCTAGTGGCAGGTGTCCCTGCCCATGGCAGGGGGGTTGGAACTTGATGATCTTTAAGGTCCTTCCCACCCAAACCATTCTATGATTCTATGATTCTATGATTTAAGGAGCAATTTGGGAAATCCATTCTTGTTTCAGCATCATTCCTCACCCTGCTTGCCTTGAAGACATTTTATTATGCCCAAGAGCAATTAAGGATTCAGGAGCAAAGGTGGTATTTTGCAAGCTTGCCCTGCTGCTGTAAAAGGCTGTGCAAATCAATGTTGGGCAAGAGGGAGGAAGGAAAGGGCTGAAATGTTAAACACATTATTTCAGATTGGTAAAACTTCCAGGTTTTGATTTATAGCTTCATCACCAAGTAGATTAATGTGGAATTCAAACACAACCAGCTCTTTGCTTTCCTTTCAGGCCTGACATATTAGCATTTCCCATTAATCTAGTCAGCTCCAGCACGAAGAAGGCTGAGGAAACGGAAGATTAGGCATGTGGGAGTGTTGGGTGGGCAGGAGAAAAGAACCAACAACACTTGTTTTAGCTAACTAGCTAAAGTAAAGTAGAATAGGACCTTATTCAGGTCTCAGGTTGCAGCTGAAGTAGTTTCTGACTCCCTCAGCGCCAGCAAACCCAGACCCTTTCACTTCTGGTTTTGGGCAGAGGGTTTGTCAGTGGGGTAGATGATTTTCTACTGATAAAGACAGCAGTGGATGTGGGTACCAGTGCTACCTGTAGCACTGCGCTTGCAGGGTTCTTTGCTGGTGGCTTCTCCATCATCAGAGCACTGTGATGCTCTGGTCCAGACGATGTTCAGGAGGCTTTGGGCCCCTAAAGGCAACCCGCAGGGTATCCTAAATGGGTCAGGCCCCCCCAAGACTTGCAGCCTGCACAATTCCAACTTTTAGCAGGAGGCAGCTGTGACTTTCTTCCCCAGCACTCTTTGCTGAGCTACTCCACAGGCTCTGGAGCTGCCCAGGAGACTTCTCAAACTTTATTGCTACATATTTAAGCATTTATGAGACTTGAACTGCTTCCCCAAAAAAAACCCAAAAAAACAAAAAAAAACAAAAAAAAAAAAACAACCAGCAAGCAACATGAATCACCAAAAAAAAAAAAAAAAAAAAGGAAAAAACCTCCACCCAAAAGCCCCAGAGTTACAGAAAGGGCTAATGAGCCTCACATGTTTCCGAAAGCTGCTCAGGAGCATTTGGCTTGCAGAGTTTCTCACCCCATCTTCATTACAGGCAGAAGCAAAGAGGGTTAGACAGGCAGGGAAAGGGAGAGAACATACAAATGTTAAATATACACCTTTGCCAGAAAATATATCCAAATAGGCAGGAACCTCAAGCCTTTACTACTCAAGGCATCTATAGAGAAAGCACAAAAGGTGTTCAATAAGCTCCCGTCCCCAGGTATTTTTACAACACACTGTAAAATTGCCTTCAGCGTTTGATTCAGACTTCCTGCGCCTTTCTAGAGCTGACAAGGGCAGAGGCGGTCTAGTAGGATATGTGCCCCCACCAGCAGCCTCACCATAGCCCCCATGGATCATTGATGTCTGTGCAGAGGAGGTCAAAATGTTAACACCGCAAAATATCCAGCTAGGCAGACATGAGTGCTTATCCCCACTCTGGAGCTTGACAAACCAGCCTGCCCAGGGCTGTTCTCCATCCTGCACTGCATCGGGTGCGAGGGCAATAGCAGCCAGGTTCAGGTAGAGCCAGAGGGCTACTTAGAATGTCTTACCCAGGGCCAAGGATTCAAGGTGAAATGTCATGGTGGAGCTCACCAGAGGAGCACAAAGGGCTTACACACCTGGGAAGTTTGGGGCAATAGCCCTTTTGCCTCCTGGACAGTCACAAGGACCTACTCCCCTTGGCAGCTTGGGGGGTCTCATCTCTCCTTCTGCTGCCCCAAGGCAGCTGTGGGTCAAGACACAAGGCACTGGGTTTTTCTGGAAAGCAGGGACAGGCACCAGAGGTTTACTGGGCAATGGTTGAACCTGAACCATTAAATCAACTCCGGGGTTGCTGTGCTGCCTGCTAAAGCTAACATGGAGCTGCATAGGGCTGGAGTGTGTGCTCACTAATTATTTGCAAACACAACACTGTAGTGGTTCCCATGTGCTGTAGCAAATTGTCCAGTTCTGCTAGAAAATGAGGTAGACTTTAAACCCACATTGACCCTCCTATCCATCTTTATATGAACTTTTAGGGACTGTAGGAGGAGATTGAGTGGTCGAGTCTCATGACTGAGCTTTTTTCGTTCAAGAAATACAGCAGCCTCTTAAAAGAGGAGGAGTATTTGGCGTTGTTTTGTTCACATGTGGATTTTTCCAACCTGCTTCCCTGCGAGAAGCATTCAGTCTTCAGCACTAGTCTGTTCATGAGGGGGAGTCTGGCTGCCCCGGTGAAGAACATGGAAAAAGTCTTTCATGGTGTTAACTCTAGCCCACTAATAAATGGGTTAGGATTGCCAATGAAGCTTATACAGGCCACTGGCCAAGGAGCAAACACAAGTGATGCTGAAATGTTTCTAGCCTGCGATGGTTTTGAATCTGTCCCAAAGCTGAGCTCTCTTAAAGTCCATGACCAATGACTTGGGTGTTCCTGACCTTGTCTTTGCTTTTGGCTGCAAGGGATGGAAACTGTGCTCTCCAGAAGGAATACAAACTGTCTCAACTGAGAGGATCCCCAGACGCTCACCCCGCTTATAACAGAAATATATCTACCAGCAAGGCAATGGAAATACTGTTTGATCCCCTGGGTTTGCAGAAGCTAGGTCTGAACTGCTCCTTCCTAGGCTTAGCTATTTACTGCTCAGTGTCTTGAAACGTGAGATGGGGTGCATCTCGTGTTCCTTTAGTTATCAAAAATTAGGCATTTTGTCTATGCTGGTTCCTTACAAGATGGTTGTCTTGGGAAGATGGTACAAGTCACTCTCTGGAGATGCCCATCCCTTTGTGCTGAAACCAGAAATTGTTGAGACCACTAAACCCAACTAGATGCCAAAGTATTAAACACCCACAGTCCCTTGAGATAGAGCTCAGTCATGTCGTTCTGATTAAATATATGTCACCCAAGGCCTGGGTGGAAAATGCTGGAAGCCCTCAGCATGGTAGGCAGCTATCAGGACAGAGAGCCCAGCAACCTTGCAGCTCGAGTCATCCAGCTTCAGCTGTTGCAGTTGATACAACATGTTCCATAATAGGGCAGGCCCCCAGGAACCTGCTTTTGGTAAAGAACTTCGCCTTCCCCAGAGAGACATTTGTTAACAATTCAATCCTCTAAAGTAATTGAAACCAGCAGGGAGTTTTGCCTGAGGAATTTGTGTTTGATTCAACCCCTTCACCCTCAAAGAGAAATCCATCCTGAATAGCCCTGAAACAGGTCCACTCCCATCGGGCTTCCATGTGTTTCTTCTGTTGCATAAAATTAGATGATCATGGGAAAAACCTGCTTTTTCCTTCTCTGTTTGCAAAACGCCTTTGTTGCTCTACCAAAGGCTTTGTGCAATGGATGCCACTTCTTTCGGATGTTCTCCAGGAACAAAGGTGGAGCTGGCTAGTGCCACTGATGCGATCCTGCCCTAACTGTGTTTGTGGCTGCATTCCAGATGCTGCCATGAATCGTCTGCACTCTTGCAGAAACTTTCTTCACATCCAACCGACCGCATCCATTTGTTTAGAGGAAAAAAGTTGCTCTTGGGCATTGGAGTTTTGGGGGGAAAAAAAACCCAAATTATGCACTTGAAGGACAACTCTCATGTGACAGCAAAAAAAGAACAGAACAAAGGCTTTGAATGTTATCAGTACCAAAAGGCATTGAACTTGGGGTATGTCCTGCCTCTCCTTCCTTCCCTCTGTCCCTCCTCGGTTGGACTGAGGAGGATATTAACCCCGTGCACCTTTGACACTCACAAGTGGCTACAGCAAGTCTTTTACCAATATTTGCACATGAATTACTTCTGAAGTTTAAATATAACAGGCCATTTCTAGTGTCCACTCATTTTGATTCATCTATAACACTCTTAATTTAAATCTCCTACTCACTGCATGCATTCCCGTGGGCTTGCGGCAGAGGAGGGTTGTTGTTTTCCTAAATTGGAAGCTTATGGGGCCAAGCTGGAGAGAAATTGTCGTGGGATTTCAAACTCTGCCTTTTTTCCTTCCTCTCCTTTCAGTTGGGGAGGTATTTTTTTAACCACGTGAGTCCACTGAGTCCTCCAAAACAGCTGACAAAGCAGAGTTTTGGGCCGGTCCTATCCCCCGCTCCTGGAGAAGAGCTCCACATGACAGCCAGTGCTAAGTCTCAAATATATAAAGTTATCCAAGGTCAAATTCCTCTGCGCTGTGAACTTCCATCTGGCACCCCAATGGGGGATTAGCGTCTGTCCGGCACCTGGCAGGAGTCACCCGATGTCTGCAGCATTGCATAACTTGCACACCCCGTTGCGTGCAATTACCTGCTGACTCCACTGGTCACCACGCTGCTGGAGCTCCTGGGGACGCAAGGGACTCTCGTAAAGCTCCAGGAGGGCAGGAATGTGGGGTTTACAGCCATTGCAAACCCGCTTTGCTGCACTTCCACGAGGACTGACCTCAACCCCTGTGTGGCTAGGGGCTCAATGCGTTTGTACGGTCGTTTCCATGCTGGTGAAGAGGCAGCTCGTGATGAAGAGAGACCTGTTTGAGGGCTGGGAGTTTTTATGTTACTCTGAGTTGGTGTACTTGGGTTGACCTCTGCTTTTTCTTTTTTTAAATGTTTTTTCTTCGTGCTCTTTAGAGCCCCACAGCCATCAGAGCCTGGAGAGTCAGGCAGGTCCTCCTGTATGTAGCCACAGCTGAGACAACAACTTTGAGTACTGGCGGGGCTGGCAGCTGAGTTGGGCTTTGCAAAACCTCAGGCGATCAGTCAGGGATTTTGCAAAACCAGACTGCAAATGACCGGTTTGCACCAGACAAATTATATCAGAGCAGCCATCAGGACGAAGAGGTAGGAAAGAAGGAAGGGGAATAAGCAGAACAGGGGTTGGATAATTTCTAATTAAAGTGAGAATAGAGTCACTGTTCATCGTAGAGGTTCTGGGAAGTTCGCATATTCTGAGGCATTCATCATCTGAAATGTCTCTTAATTGCCACTATTATATCATATCACAAACTTTCCCGTAATTTATCAGTCATAGCTCCCTACAAAGGGATTCTTTCATTCACACCATTTTCACAGAAATCTTTTCCCCTTGGATCCCCCCGTCCTGTGACACACTCAGACCAGGATCTTTTCCCCTTGGATCCCCCCGTCCTGTAACACACTCAGACCAGGAATGTGGAAGTGGGATTTTTTTTTTTTTCTTTTTTCTAAACGCCAGATGTTGCTTTGCAGACAATATGTTTCAATAAAGAACTGTGTCCCATTTTCAACCTCTCTCCTCTTTGTCCCAAGACAATCAGCTCTTAACAGCTCTTCTTCCTCTTATGGTAAAAGCTGAAATGTAAATATTCAGGATGTCCTAAGTGTCAGGAGCCAGCCGAGTCCCAACCCAGACAGAGGGTCCCCGACATGGGGCTGCCTTAAACATTTGGCTCAGCCAAGAGACTGCATTTATAATGTAAACTCTCCTTGTCAGTCCTAACTCCTGGCTCCGGTTTTAGAAAATTTAACATTTCTGCAGTTTGTATTTTCCCACCACTTAGTTGAGAGACAAAATTTTTCCTCCCAGAAAAGACACTTGTGTGTCAGAGGCCAATGACCTAAAAAATATCAGTAGTTTCACAGCCTAAATATAGCATAGGACAGAAATCCTGAATTCCGGCAAAGGAGCCAGTGTAAACAGCCATCGTCTGTGTAACCAGGGGGGTGGGCTGCAGCCAAGACTTTTTCTTTACATTATCACACGCCACAGCGTCTGGATGTCCCAGCACGGGTGAGGAGCCCTTTGTGAAGGGACCTCCCGGCCAAAGCCCTTCCCATCTATGGGCTTCATTATCCAGCTTCAGCAAAGAGCACACAGCTCCAGAGTCACCCCAACCTGAAGATGCCGTCCTTCTGCTGGCTTACACCCACTTGTCATAAGGGGATAGTTGTGTGGTCTTGATGTGGAAAGCCCCAGGTTCAAGCGCTGCCCTTGACTTTGCCAAGAAGTAGCGTCACAGTGATAAGCCATGAGGACAACCCTCCTTCTGAGCACCGAACCAGCCAGAAGTGATTAAACCTTCATCCATCGTTGGGTGGTGGTGATAAACGCTGGCTCCAAGAAGCACCGCTGTCCCCTGAGTGGGAGGCTGTGACTCCCAGCCACACAGCCTTATAATAGTGAAACTAATCACATATTTATCTGTGGATGCTTTAACAAGCACAAACTCATTCCTGTGATTCGTCTCATCTTACAGTTCATATGTAAAGCAGATCACAAGTCTCTCCTGCCACTGCTGACAGTAGCTGGGGGTGACCAGGAGAGATGAACCCATCTACTCTGTGGAGGTCTAGGATTGTCCAGGACCATCTCCCACCCCCTCCACCCTCAACCTGGGCCAGCATCTATCATTTATGAATACATATGGATGATGTCTTAACCATTAGCTGTGGATGGGGAAGGCATGATAGCCGTTAGCGCTTTCTCCCTGTCTCACATCAGACTAAGGAGGATTGGAATTAAATCAAACCAAGCCAGGAGAATGCAGCAGGGAATACAGCGCACACAGCATTGAAATGGTTTGTGAATGCTCAAGGGTGGGCAGAGCTAATTTTTGTCGGAGCTGATAACCGTTGGTTTACCTCACCCCTTTTCATTTCACTAACCCAATTCTCTGTGGATCTCATTATCCTGGAAGTCGTTCAAGAGTCTCCCCCTCCTCTAACAGGGCTCCAGACACCTTGCAGGTCTCCAGAGATTAATTGCTATTAATATAGGCCAGCCATAAGATGTCTCAGTGGGA
The DNA here is from genome assembly GCF_000699245.1 of Pterocles gutturalis. Classification (NCBI taxonomy): domain Eukaryota; kingdom Metazoa; phylum Chordata; class Aves; order Pterocliformes; family Pteroclidae; genus Pterocles; species Pterocles gutturalis. The sequence goes on along the minus strand of NW_010100018.1, from coordinate 9,401 downwards.
TGTTTGCTCCCATGTCTCTGAAGTTTGTTGTGTTTTAGGGATGAGTGTATCTGGATAGCCTCTTGGGATTTTCTCCAAAGTTTTTTTTTTTTTCAAATGAAAGGTCTTCTCCAAAGCTTTCTGTCCACATGCACCTTTCCCCAGGATGTCCTGTTCTTCTTTCATTTTTAGCCACTGTTTGCTTTGGTGCAGCCAGGCTCCTATGTGAGTAGCTGATATGAGCCCTGGGCAGAGTGATAGACCCAAAGTCATGACAAGCCTGTAGCCTTGAAGAGCTGCATTGCCCTTGAAATACCACGTATCTGCCCTCTCAAGGATTCAGGCAGAGCTGCTTCCCTTCCATCTGCTGTTTCTCCTCTTGCTTTTAAGTATTTTTATGCTCTGGATGTTCTTGCACCCCTATTTCCACCCTATCTCCTGTTCATAAGCAAATTAAAGTGCTTGCAGATGACACTGCTCCTAGCCTCCTCTGAAGCAAAACCCAAATGCTACTTGGGATGCCAAGCGCTGCTTCACGTCCGTGGTGCACCCCAGGAGTGAGTGCAGCTGAGTGCTTGAGCATTGTACAGCAGCAGCTGCGGAGCACAGGACCAGTTATTTGAAGAAAACTCCTATCTTAGTCATCACTGACCTAATTTTGATCACCCATCAATATGCTCTTCCTTTTTATGTCAAACTACCCAGAAGGTCTTCATGTAAAATGAAAAACAGTCTAAAAAAAATACTCTGAAAGGATTTTGCTGGGCCATTTGGCAGTTTGGGAAATTTGCAGAATCACTAATCGTTTGATAGTTTTGTTGCTATGAAAATAAAGGGAGTTTTTAATTAGTGTCAGTACAGCAGTGTGAAGTCTGGAGACAGACTGGGACAAAGCTGGACCTGCAATCAACATTTTTTGTGGTGCTGTTTTGGACTGGAGGAGGCTTTTTAAGGGTAGTTGAAAGCTGGGAAGTGCTGGATAAGCCACTTGGAGGGAGGAGGGAAAAGACAGAAAATAGCAATGCTGATTTAACAGGTGAAATTTACCTTGGGTCCATTGCCCTGGCCTGAGACAAGGACACTGGTCTCTGCACCCAGCTCTGCCAGGGGGGCTGTAGGATCTTGGCACCTTCATGATCTTTGCCTCCTGGGTGTTGGTGTTTCCTTCTCCCATTGTTCATGCCTGCTTTGGGGCAACCTGAGTTTATAACAGTGCACTCCACCAGAGGCTTCAGCCAGGTTTTTTATACATGCTGCAATATGCATAATAAACAGATATCTTAATAAGAGAGAGTGCCGTTGTTCAGCACACAGTTCACATGGGCAGTACAGCCTGCGTCACCGACTTTCATCTTACAAATGCTTCCACACCATGGGCTGGTAGAAGTGAAGGTCACTGTACAGGGTTCAGACCACGCATCGTGAGGCAGAGTTGGATTAACAGCCCTTTTCTCTGCACAAACCATGTGCAGCAGGACCTGGTGTGGAGAGCGGGGGTAGATGTGTGATGTGGCACCACTGCCGAGGCAAGGCAGCCTGCTGCAACCAGCCAGTAGCCTTGGCTGCTCAGGTTTTCTTGCACAAGCAAGCAAAATCCCCCTTTCCAGGTTCTCTTGAATCCCTTGAACTTGGATTTTTGCCAGAAAGCCAAAGAAGTGCAGTGCAAATCCAGCGAACTTCTCTGTCGCTCGTTCCTAGGCAGTGATAGGACTAGGACTGATAAAGATCTTTCATAGAGTTAAGGGTTTAAGCCAAAGAAGTGCAGTGCAAATCCAGCGAACTTCTCTGTCGCTCGTTCCTAGGCAGTGATAGGACTGATAAAGATCTTTCAAAGAGCTAAGGGTTTCATTACAAAAAAGAATCAAAGATCATTTTTCTTTCCCTGTTTTAATAGAACTGACCCGGTTTGTTTGGGTTCTCCTTCCCTTTCACAAGCCTGAGCATCTGGAGATGAAAGGTGCCGTAACCCATCACCAAATGGCTCAGTGAGGCAGCATTAAACACGTGTGGTTTGACAGCAGAAACCCAAATCAGGCACGAGAGCTGAATGTTAGCTGAGTCAGAAATCTGTAATTGCCTTCAGCCTTCCTCCTGAGGTCAGGAGTACATGAGAGGACTTGGGCAACAGGCTCCCTCTCTCAGAGCACAATATTTACCAGCAAAACATCTAACCCAGGGGACAGAGAAAAGCACAGGAGTGAGGAATTAGGGGAAGGCACCAAGCTGTGATGCACAGTACCACCTAGTGACAGAGCCCAGCTACATAAGAAGGGCAGCCCTGCGTTTCCAAAGTTCAGGGTCCATTTCTCCATCCAGTCTTTAATCCTATTTCCCAGCAGCACCATGTGCGCTACTGACTCCCGCGGGTGACGCGACAGCACCATTCAAGCAACTTTGATATTTTTTTTCCCTCCTTTTCATGGTTTCCTTGTTGCAAAGCAGACTTGGGTTGCTATAAACAGGGCTTCTTATGTCCAGTGAGAAGCGGCCAGTGGATGCCGTTTGTTGGCTACGTGGGGTGTGCAGGTTGGGTTCCGCGTGCATCACCTGCTGAATCACCCCCGAAGAATTCGTCAGTGCATTGTGCAAACAGGGAAAGGAAAAATGCAAGGTCCAGTGAGTAACGCATCCTCTCAGGGCATCTGAAATGAAAAGAAATGCCACAGACTTGTTCCATTTGTAGTAATGATGTGAAAGAGCAGTGCGACAGGCTCTGCTCAAGAAAAGGCTTGTAACCTTTTCCATTAATTTCTTTTCAAAGAATTGCTTATTGAAGGTTAAGCTGCTTTTTCTAAGCCTTAGAGGCTGAGTGTGTCTTTGTCCTTTTTTATGATTATTGCTGCTTCTCTCCCTTGCTCTCTCATTTAAGAGAAAGCAGTTTCTGTACATTGGTGGTGTTTCTCTCTCTGTGACTATCTGAGACAAGCCCAGCATCGAGATGGGAATTTTGTCACCTTTTGGCAATGGTGGGATTACATAAAGCAAAGTGAATTAGAAGAAATCCAGATCTGTAGAATTTCCCCACAGCCCAGCCCACAGATTTACCCACTATCCAAGCAGCTGGGTTTAAAAGGATTTGATTTCTTCTCCTCATTAAGGTCCCCTTACACATATTCTTGACCGAGCACTAAAAGGCTCTGCCCGTTCTCCATGTGTGGGTGAGTGACTAGAGGTGACTGGGTGTCTGGATGTACCGTCCTGCAGCTCGTGGGAAGCAGCACAAGAGCGCTGCACCTCCCTGTGCAGCCCCACACGTGTTTGAGGCTTCTACACACAGCCTGAAATGTTTGCATGAATTACTATTGAGCTGGAAGGGGATGGAGCTGCCAGTATGCTCTGTGCTTGGCGTGAACAGACAGGAGGGGATGCATGCGTAGGGTTAGGGTCAGGGTTAAGGTTAGGGTTAGGTTTAAGGTTAAGGTTATTGTAGTTTTTTCTTCCTCTTGCCCAGGAAAGGGCTCCCCAGGGAAAGGATATTCAGAATCTCGCCTGGACCTCGGCTAGAAGCCGCACTAGTTGATGGGCAGTCCCTTGCTTTTACACTAGGCAAGCTGAGATTGTTCTCAGAGGGCTTAAATCCATACCCCTTCCCTGACTTCAGTGGAAATCTTCCTCTAAAGACTGGCTGGGAACCCAAACCCCACCTCTGTACTTCCTTCAGTCACTAGAATTCACTAAATCACCTGAATGCAAAAAAAATAGTTTATTTGTTGGGGTCACCAGCATGGTTCTGTGATGAAAAGCTAACACAGAACCGCTGAGTGCAATGCTCCCAGCAAGAGCACCGGCTCACTGCCCGCCAAGGGATGGGGCTGTCTCACACACATAGCCATCCCATGGTAAACATGGCATTTCCAGCAGGTATCGTTCTCAGCTTATCCTTCCTGAGCTTATTGTTTTTTTCTTTCCCACAATCCGTGGTGCTACATCCCGCTCCCGAGCGCAGCAGAACCCAAGAAGAGCCATCCCATGGTAAACATGGCATTTCCAGCAGGTATCGTTCTCAGCTTATCCTTCCTGAGCTTATTGTTTTTTTCTTTCCCACAATCCATGGTGCTACATCCCAAGAAGCTCCTGCAGCTGGGTAAACACACCTGAGTGAATAGGGCCCTTCACAATGGAGTCACCAGGAAATCCAAATGCTGCAAAGGCCAACAAATCAGTGGGGACATCATCATGTCATTATGAGACACACTCCTCCCAAGCACCAGGAAACTGCTGCCTAAACCCTGCCTAGCAGAGCTCCGCCTCAAACAATAGGTTTTCCACCCCACAGGTCTCCAGGAGCAGCTCTTTCTCTTGTTTTCTTTCAGCCATTCATGGTGGTGATGAGGAGGATGAGTTTCTGCAGAGAGATACTAGGATCTTCCCTCCCACCTGGTATGTTTCCACTACAGCAGGCTTCTCCAGCCCCATTCCCCTTGTAGGGCTGAAGTCAGTCTGGGGAAAGGATGGAGGGATGATAAATGGGGAAATACTAACAGGTTAAATTCTGTCTGTGGTTATTCAGGGGTAAATGCAAATTATGACAGTGAGTTTACTGCTGATTTACACCAGACTGAGGGAGAGCTGGGTCAGGTCAGCTGCTTCCACAGTTTACATGGGCTCTTAAGCACCAGGGTGAGGAGCAGAGATGGAAGAGTCTCCATCCCCTTTTCCTGGCATGTTGCAACGGGTGTTGGAAATACAATGTCATTTACTTCAGTCTGCACATTTGCCTAGTGACTTTCCCCACTGGGGTCTCTTCTAGCCCTTGGAATTTTTTTTCCTGGATCTACTAATCCTATATGTTTTTCTGAAATGTAATGGTTCGCATGCAAAGCAACTCATCTTAATCTCCATCCATTGCTGCAAGGCAAACTTCTTCTTGCTGTAATTTGCAAATTTTATCAGGATCTGACCTTGAAGACTGAAGCCAATGTAATATATGCTGATATGGGCAAACTGGCTATGAGTCTCAAGTGAGCACATACCAAGCCAAATCCTGAAGTCAAGAATTAGGCAGTTTTATACTAACAGAGGAGCTGGCTCACTATGTTATTGGCATACGTGAAAATTAATCATATCCTGCATCGATGTTCACAGGATGTGTTTGATTTATTACTAATCCTGTACACTCTTGCAGCTGCTGATCCGCTGCCAGAGGGTATTGTAATGATGCAGCTGGCACCCCTGTTGTGACGGCCATCAACATAGCCAACAGCACACACTGGATCGGTCGTCCTCAGCAAGACTATTGCATTTGTAACCTGAGTTGAAAAATCGAGCCCTGTAGCTGTGATTTTAAGTTTGTTTCCCTTATGGATAATAAGAATATATTATTCTTATATATTGTTACACTAGGAAAAAAATTATAATGTGCACAGACCAAGGGAGCACCTATAAAATCTAAAATATTTCAAAACATTCAAACCTGCAGAACAAAACGGCTTTTGGCTCAGACTACGGGAGTTTCTATCACCCAGCTCCCCCATGCCAGCAGTGGAGGTGTGTGGGGAAGCTATTACCCTGAGGCCAAGGTGGTTTGTGATCAAGAATGGAAAGACACAGCTACTGCAGTGCTGCCATCCCAAAACACACTTGACCTTCCCAAGATTAGGCCACAGAAAGCGTAGATGGAAGAAATTAAATTATCAGATGATTTCTTGAATTGCTTTTATCCTGGGCTCTGCCTGGTATAAGGCATTTCAGATTTTAAAATTCACCACCAGATGTTCGGAATAATTGAGACACATTGCCTTTACTGTGACAGTATTTATATTACATGTTCCTCTTAAGCTTTAAAAAAAAAAAAATGCAAATTAAAGTGTTTTTTTTTTTATTTTCTGGGGAAAGTCAAAATATATCGTTAGGAATTTTCCCACTTTTAACACCACCAAGTATGACTTTTAGCAAAACATGTAGGGCATTTTGGCATGAGTGCTTTCTCTGCCAAAAAATGACTTTCATCAACATTTTTCCAGCTCATCAAAACAGCACCTTTGCCCAGGGGCTGACCACGCAGTGACACTGAATGTGTCTGCTGACCAGGGAAGGGCTGTGTCACACCAACAGGCTCATTAGAGGTACCCGTGGCGAAAGGAGATTAGATTTATGCAGTTCAGATCATTCCCCGTGGAAAAGCCTGCTTGGCGCACACCAGGAGAGTCTCATTTTCAGAGCAAGAATGATGTATTTCCAAAGGTGAAATGCAAGGTGAAGATAGCTACTCAAGAGGATCCCGCTGAGCTCAAGGCTGGGTTGGAAGATTTTGCCTTGGTAAGATCATGTCATGAGTTGGGTCTTGCTTTAATTCCCCCAAAATCAGGGATTTATCTGTAGGGCTTGTTTAAATTTACATCACCCATAGCCTTGGATATTAAGATGTAAGTTTCACCTGTGTTTTTAATTCTGAGATAGCATTTTTCCTTGACCTCTGCATCTTCTTCCACCCTGGCCAACAAAGCAGGGGGAAGGTGGTGCAGAGCAGAAGACCCCTGCACCATCCAGGGACCCTTCCCCAGGGCAGGTTCCTCTTTGGGCACAGGCAGGACATCTGTCACCCAATGCGCGTGACCCTGGGGCAGAGAGCCTGGTCAGACATCGCCCAGCCTGGCTGCTAATTATCCCGCAAGGAAAAGGCTGTGGAAATTGTGAAACGTGAGGGCTGTCAGCATCAGAGGGGATTCGCACGGGGGATGACAGGCATGACCTGCTTTTCCTGCTTTGTTCATTTATTTGGTGACGTGCTGTCATCCAGAGTTTTCTTCTTGGGGGTTTCTCCCTGGCTCCTTTGCTACTGAGGATAACCAAGCGGGGGATAGGGATGGACACCCCGCTCCCTGACTCCAGCAGGACTTCAGTGACATCCCTGTGAGACTTGGGAAAACAAATTCAAAGGGTCCAGCATGTGGGCCCCAAAATCCTGGGAGGAAACTAAGGGTTTCCTATCCATCTCAGGGGAAAACAACGAAGGTGGTGAGGCTGGAGGAATCCCATCCTGCTTTCCTGCTCCACTGTCTCTTGAACTTCCAGCAGAGCAGCCACTGCATCCCATTCATTCCTGCACAGCCAGCGGTGCAAGCTCCACCTGGTGCTCACCAGGAACGGCTTCTCCCACATCACCACCTGTTTTTCATTACTTGACTCAATTTAATGATGTAGAGGGCAGCAAAGGAGAAGTCCCACAACTTCAAACACCCCAAACACAATCTGTTGCAGCTGGGCAACTCCGGTTGTCTTGGATACATAACGTTTCATTAAACTGTGACAGCACAGCACCTTCAGGATAGACTTCAAAATTGCTTCAGCACAGCCATCCATTAGCCCTGGCTCTTGCTGAAATACGTCCATCATTAGAGCAACAACTATACATTAAATTTGCACATAAGCATATGTATATATATGAGGAAGAGTCCATAAAACAAATAAACTGCCAGCCTTCTTCCAGCGAACTTTGATTTTATTCTGTGCAGGCGTTCAAAGAGGGGAGGGTGGATTCTGTGTTGGGATATTTCTTATTGTGCCAAGAATGGAGACACCAGTCCAAGTGGAAAAAAAAGCCAACCCGAACACTTTTAAAAAAAGTGGTTGATCTCTCAGTAGCTGGTCTTCATAATTTACTGCCCCCACCCAAATGAGTTGCCTTAAGGTCACTGCAACCCTGAGTCTAGAGTTGGGCTGAACCGAGACCTGTCCTCTGTGTGCCTGATGGTGCGTGACATTCGGTCACAAACTCTCAGCAGTGCACCAGGGCAGCATGAGGTACCAAACATCTTGCATGAGACATGGCAGCACGTTTAATCATGGGGACATTCGGGCCTCCCTTAACTGACTTCCCAACCAAGACCTACCAAGTTCAACCAGAGTCTCGCTTTTGCCGCTTCTTGCCCCTCTAGCTGTCTGTGGATAATTATAAATCATAATTATAGAATTATAATGATAAGCCAATTATTAGAGCAAGGCATCTTTTCAAAATCATGTAATAGGAAGAGAAGTGCAAACGTTCACTAAATTTATGCTTTTGCTAAGTGATTTTGACAGCCTCTCCTCTGCTGACAGCACCTCGCATCTGTGATACCGAGCACAACAGCAGCCTCAGTACAGGTCACTACCTATTGATGGTTGTATTTTTATTTTACTACATTGCATATCTTAAAGTGGGGTCCAGCCAAGTGCAAAGGCACCAGACGTGGATCCCATCCTGTGTGACCGTGGAGCTGGGTCTGCTCTGAGCGTTTGACAGGTGCAGGATGATGGAGGGTACCAAAGTCCTGGGCAGTTTCGAGGCAGGTGAGCCTGAGCTCTTTGCTCTTGCCCAGAGCAGCCACCTCTATGAACACTCCTGACAAGCAGGCAGTGAGCTGGATAATCTTCTCATTCCTGTCAAACTCTTATTTTTCTCAGCATGCATGCCCCAAGCATTCTACTTTTTCTTATTTGCACATGAAGTCAGGCAATCCTTCAAGTGCAGGTAACATCCTGAAGCTGACTTTGTTCCTAAAATGTGTATTTCAGTAACCAATTGCTTCTCTTTGCTCTCCTGAAGCCTGTCCTGGCAGGGCTGGGCAGGGAGCTTGCATGTGGCCAGGGGCACCTGTGTTCTGGGACAGGGTGCGGGGACACAGCCACAGCCACCAAGTTCCTCCATGGAGGAAGCACAACGGCCTGGACACCAGCCGGGTGCTCCACAGGGCGCCCAAGTGGCCCTGTGCCTCCTGCGCTCTGCTGTGCTCGGTGGGGAGGGCACTGCTGACCGCACCTCCCCACCTTACCCAGATCCCTCCCTGGGGTCCCATTTTTGCAGGGCCAGCTCCTCCAGCCTGGCCAATACTGGATGGAAAGCAGTCTCAGGCACTTTTTGGAGTAATTTGAGGTATAGCCCTCCGAGGAGATATTGCCCCCCCACGAAACCTTCAGTAGTTTCAGGTACCAGCGTTTCAACAGCCACATAGCCCTCCGAGGAGATATTGCCCCCCCATGAAACCTTCGGTAGTTTCAGGTACCAGCATTTCAACAGACAGGAGCTCAGGGAAGAGCAAGAGCATCATGGTTGCTCAAAACAGGCAAAGCCCAGTTCATCTGGGACAGAGTTAACTTACTTTACAGTAGCTAGTAAGAGGCTATGTTTGGGTTTTGTGCTGAGAAGAAAGCTGATCACATACAGATGTTTATAGTTGCTGCCAGGGCAGCCCAGGACTGTTCAGCCTCTCTGCTGTGCCCATGTCTGCAGGGGCAGGAGAAGCTGGGAGGGAGCATAGCCGCAGTTCCTAGCCCAGGATTTGACCTTAGGTTTAGGACTGAGAGCCAAATTGGCCAGTGGTCTATTCCATATCATGCACGTCATGCCCAGTATATAGATGAGGGTATGTCTGGAAGCTCTTCCTTCCTGCTCCAGGTTGTCTCCCTCCAGGACGCCCCTCTCTCAGAGTCATCTCAGTCTC
>NW_010100017.1:53666-55923 GCF_000699245.1 Pterocles gutturalis | reverse complement strand
ACTGGTGCAAGCCCAGTTACAGCCCCCTCGCACCATTGTGCTTAAGTCCTGTATTTTTGGAGAACCCAACAGCTTAATCCACAACAAAGATTTGTGTGTTCTTGAGTTGTGGAATTGAATAATTTGTTCTCATAATACATTTCTTAAGAGGGTTTTTAATTAGATGACTGGAATTACTGTTCAGACTGGGAGTTTCCAGAGGAACCTAAGAAAGTTTGAACAAATGTTTGGAAAATATTTTTAGACCCTCAGGGCTGGCAGCTTGCCCTCAGGCTGAGATCCTGTGCTCTGAATTGTCCCTTGGTACAGGGACATGTTAGGTCTCCAGAGTGTACCTGGGGGTGTTACATGTACTTCTGTGTTAAGATGCTGCACCATAACTTAACATAAAACCAAAACCCCAAAATAGCCCACTACCTTTTCATGGCAAACCTCTACTCTTTTTCTTCATTAATGAAAGAAGTAATGAATGTTTTATTTGTTTTAAATCACTTAAGGCTACCTTTGTTTCCTCCTTCTAGAACTTTTTAAATCTGAACAAACATAACTAAAATAGAAGGCTGTTTCACAGAGATATTTTTGCAAGTGCAGTTGTCTTGTAAAGAGTGTTAATTTGCAAGTAGCTCTTGGAGAAACTTTTTTTTTTTAAGCTCAGGAAATGAGCAGCTTTTGAAACATGGCTGTTTGGAATCTTCTGTAGTCTAATCTTGTTTCTTTCTCTCTTGTAATAATGATCTCATTTTTTGAGATGTACTAAAATCCTCTTCCAGCTAGCTGGTACAAGCACAAATAATTCTGTGGAAAGCTTGGGGACCTTACAGTTCTTCTCTTAACAGGCACTTTGCTTTCTTACTGAGAGGGTAGGAACATCAACTTCGGTCTTCTTAACTGGCTTGTCTTTGATAATGAGTTCTCCTCAAGGAAAGGAGGAATTTGTTCTCCAGCTAAGGAAAAATAGTGTGGCTTACAACTGTATACCTCTATAGTTTTTGTCACTTTAATCTCTGGAGAAAAAAAAAAAAACCCCACCCAAAAAAACCCCACAAAAAAAACAAGCAAAAAAACAAGCAAAAACCAACCCCACTACACCTGAACATGAGTTGATAGTGTGCACTTGCGGCCCAGAGGGCCAACCAGATCCTGGGCTGCATCAAGGTAAGCGCGACCAGCAGGTCGAGGGAGGTGATTCTGCCCCTCTGCTCTCGTGAGACCCCACCTGCAGGACTGCATCCAGCTCTGGGCCCCCCGAAGCACGTCGAGCTGTTGGAGCGGATCTAGAGGAGGGCCATGAAAATGATCAGAGGGCTGGAGCACCTCCCCTATGAGGTTCAGCCTGGAGAAGAAAAGGCTCCATGATAAGCGCGACCAGCAGGTCGAGGGAGGTGATTCTGCCCCTCTGCTCTCGTGAGACCCCACCTGCAGGACTGCATCCAGCTCTGGGCCCCCCGAAGCACGTCGAGCTGTTGGAGCGGATCTAGAGGAGGGCCATGAAAATGATCAGAGGGCTGGAGCACCTCCCCTATGAGGTTCAGCCTGGAGAAGAAAAGGCTCCATGAGGACCTTAGAGCAGTCTTCCAGTACTTAAAGGGGGCTACAGGAGAGATGGGGAGGGACTTTTTACAAGGGCATGTAGCAACAGGACAAGGGGTAGTGGATGTAAACTGGAAGAGGGCAGATTTAGACTAGACAGTAGGAAGAAATTCTTTACTGTGAGAGTGAGTGGTGAGGCACTGGAACAGGTTGCCCAGAGAAGCTGTGGATGCCCCATCCCTGGAGGTGTTCAAGGCCAGGTTGGATGAGGCTTTGAGCAACCTGCTCTAGTGGGAGGTGTCCCTGCCCATGGCAGGGGGGGTGGGACTAGATGATCTCTAAGGTCCCTTCCAACCCAAACCATTCTATGATTCTATGAAATGCACCTAATTATCCAACTCTAAGCTTGGCTTTGTGTTTAATATTTGGGACATCAGCAAGATGCATGCTAATTCTTAGGAAATTGATTTAATTTCATTAACACATAGAATAGCCTCTTGTAATGCAATTTTATTTTATGACATTTCATTCAACAATGTTATGACATACTCCATACAAGATATCACATCTTTCCTTGTTCATCTTGTGTCCTCAATAATGGTTTGTATTTTGAATGCATTATGAAATCAGATGCTATATTCGGTGGATGAACACTCATTGGAAAGTTGGCTTTCTATATCTCTAGTCAACATGGATTTAATGTAGACTATTATCTACAGCTCTGGTA
>NW_010100017.1:47758-53653 GCF_000699245.1 Pterocles gutturalis | reverse complement strand
TTCCTGCTAAAAGGTCAAGACAGTGAATTACTAGCCTGGTACTGTCCTCCTCATGACTTGCAGTATTTAATTTGTTCATTCTTCTCTTTAAAAGGAAAAAAAAAAAAGACTGTGTGGAAGGCAGTAGCATGGTAGTTAATAAGGCAAAGGTGCCTGCTGTAGCGTGAAGAGAATACTACCTAAAATATGACAATGTCGGTATGTGTAAAAATTAAATGCATCCAGTTTCTTTTTCAAATGAAGACATGAGTGAGCTTGACTTTACTTTGTATACTCAGTTTTAAATATGCATTTTGGTTTAGTTGGTTTCTAACTTACCATGAGAAATGGGTGTTTGCAGCTATGAAGTTTTCATAATAGTCCATGCAAACTTCTCCAAAGTATTTGAGATCAGTAAGCAGAAGATGTTAGAGAGGCGATATCCGAAATCTTCATTGACCATAATAAAGTTTTTAAAAATAGGAAACCAGATCAGTCATTTAAGTAAGTTTTTCTAGAATGCTATTTAGCAAAATTTAAAATGTTGCTCAGTGAAGATCACTTCAATGGCTATGGAGACCTAAGTCCTCCTAGCTTTAATTCAAATAACCAATCATATTCCATAACCATTAAAAGCCAAGAATTTGTTCCAGGGAGAAGCAGGAAGTACAAATTGCTAGCACATATCATTACAAACAGGTCTGCATGATCACACTTCAGTAGTTCTGATTTGGTAAACAGCACAATGATATGAAATGGAACTACTTAGCCATTAAATAAGGAAACATGACCTATACAGGGTAATTCTGACTAAAATCTAGTGTTTGTGCACCAAAATTTATTGCACCCCTTGCAAGCTTTCTGCTTTCAAAACTAATTAGAGTCATCCAAAGTGATTGTGTTTTGATTTTGGGGACCTCACATTCATAAACTTGAGGTACCTAATGCCTGTTCCATGCTTTGTGGCTTTCTGTCAACCTTTCACTAGGACTTTACCCTCCCTATCATTTTGCATGCCTTAGGTGTGCTGTCCTCAGAACATTCTGTTCAAGTATGGGTTTTTTCAGTGAGGGTTTTTTGTTTGTGTCTGGGCTGGTTCGGTTTGTTGTTTTGTTTTTTTTTGACAAAAGGGGATTGCACTTTATAAATGCTACATATCGAATTTGCCTTGCTAAACAGTGTGCATCGAGGGAACTAAACAAACTTGATAGTAGTTTTCTATATCAGCCTGACTTTTTTTGTATCTCTGTGCATTCCATGCTCCTTATTGTACACCAAAGGTTTTAAAAATTGTTACATGCCCCCTCCCTATTATAAAGTAAATAAGGATGTTGGCTTTATAAAGTAATTTAGGGCAGAATTTATTTGAATGCATTTTATGTGCCTATCGGGGAGTATTTCACAGCACTTACAACTGTGTAGTTAGGAAGAGACTTCACCTATCACCGGTTAGACTTTGTCCATAAGGTTATTTTATATCTTCTGAAGCATATGTCCATGTTCAAGATAGGACAAAGCACTAGATGGATTATTGATATAATCTGTAATGGCAATTCTTATTTTCTTCTGTGCGTGCTACTCAGTTGTAGTTCTTGAGTTAGCCAAGAGAGAGCAGAACTCGGGCAGGGAATGACATGATTAGTATACCAAGCTCTGCAAGCAATTGGACTCATACAAAATGGCATTTGAGGAATCTCTGATGTTTAATAGGACCTATGAGAATGCAAATATTTCCAGTGAAGTATTTCTTTAAGCTATCCTATTTTGATATATTTTCAGGATTACACACTATCTTTATTTCAGTGTTCACAGTGCAGCATGTTGCATAATGGGAGAGGAAAAGACTGACTCTTTTGAACGCTCTCAACAGGTCTCAAGTCGGTTACAGTGATGCTTGCAGAGGTAGGCTCTTCCACCAAGCACCACAGCATGCTGCGTGTCTACAAAACAGCATCTCTACAACTGCTGCTAAGTTCACTGTTCTTTTAGCTTAAACAACATGGTTGATAGCAGAGGTGGACTTTCAAGCTACCTCCTGATTTGCTGGTCAGTATGACACTGCAGTCAGCTATCCACTGTGGAGATTGAAATAAGGCATTCACTGTTCCTGTCAAGTGATTAGAAAATAATCAGAGTTGCAGAGAACCCAGAGTTTATAGTGTCTTCTGTTGCAGTTAAAAAGATATTTGTTGTGTTGATATATTAATAAAATATTTCTTGGCTTGCCATAAACAATTTGAGAACACAGGCTCTGTTAATGGTGCTGAACTTGTTCATCATGTGTTGGCTTCGAAGTTTGCAAACCGGAATAAAAAAAGGCATTTTAGCATTGTTTAATCTTATAGAACGTTATTGCAGTAATGGTGTGTTTTCAAAAATCTTGATAGGCTAGTGTTTGACAAGCCTCTCTAACCAGGAGCATGATAATACCTAAATTCTTAAAGGGAAAAGTTTAACAGTAAAATAAAAAATAGTGTATATGGTATGGTGTGCATGACCAATGAGTGCAATTTGCAAATGCATGTTCCAGTTACAAGGTTTAAGAATAAACCAGTATATTTTAGGATTTAGTTTAGAGAAAGGAGAAACAGTTTCACTGAAAAGAAATCTCTGATATCTGTTGTTCATTTTGCTTCTGTGAAGCCGAAAGTGTTGTGAATATGACAACCAACTGTTAAGATTTGCTTTTTAAAAGTAAATTCTAGAAGTTACTAACAAAGTACTGGCTTATTTAATTGGTTTTACCTGGCATATAGGTAATGTTTTCCACATTTAAACTTCCTTTTTAATATACCTCCACCACAACCACCACCAGAGGCAGACTTTTCTGGAGACGCAGTTCTTGTTTGAATCCTTGAGCATGCTAGAAATGAGGCTTTCTTCCTTCATGTACATCCTGGTTCATATCCCTTCAGACTAGAAACTCTGTTTCAGCTGTTGTCTGTGTGGATTTAGCATACTTTCCTCAATGACTTGTTCAGATTCAGGAAATGAAAAAAATTGAAGTAGAATGTCTTAGGAGTTTGGCTTGGGAATTTAGAGCAGGATTTTGATATTCAAAATATAGGTACCAAACAGAGAAATCAGATAATGAAGTTGGGTATTGACTATGTGGAAGTCAGTGAGATACTTTTGGCACTTTCTGGAATAGTCAGAGAAAGCAAAAAGCCTCTAATATTTTTAGCAGAATTAACAGATGAAGTAGTATCTGGGGGAAAAAAAAGTGTTAAGGAAAAAAGGCAGAGGAGGATTTCTAGTTCTTAGTCTCTTATGTGGTTTACTGTAGATCACTTGGGTATTATAATCCTACAGAATTTTCTTCGCCGCACATGAAAAATGTATGCACTGAATGTATGGCACTATAGCATCTGAAGACCAGTGTTTGCCTCTTTATTTTAACTTTTAGTCTTTTTCATTCCTTCTTCCCCCAATACCAATTTCTCTGATTTGTTAAAGCGTGCTCTGCTCAAGATTTAGGAGGATGTTTAACAATGCCATCAGCCTTTTACTGGGATAATGGCTAAGACGAAAACGCCCTTAGAAATCATAGTTAATTTTAAGTGTGGTAACATAGTCGGACAAAAATAACTCTGTGGCAGTTGTGTACCTAGTGTCAGCCTGACTCAGGACAATAATAACTCTTATAGATTTCTATAAACAGATAAAGATAAAGATATAGAAGAGATCTTTTTGCATCCAGCAGGTAAGCATTTATCTATGTCTTTAAGTAGATAATTTGTTTTCATTTTGGGACAGTAATTGACATAAGTCAACATTTCTTCATGCAGATGAGATATTTAAGCCCAGTTTCACTTCTGCCTAAGCATACTTGAAGGCAAGTTTTTCAAGTGTTTGACGTACACCGGCTGTCATCAAAAACAGGAAATCATTTGAACAGAAAATGCTAGTGTATGTAATGACTCCCAAAAGAAAAAAAAAGTAACGTTTGATATCTAGATCCACACTTTCAGATACACGTGGTGGTCACTTTTAACCAGATAAATTCCATGGTTCTGTTCTAAGCATTGCATTCTCCAAGGTGTTTCTGTGACTAAGGTGGTTCACTTTGTATGTTTTTGGGGCAAATGAATTCTGCATTTCTCTTTCTTTGTAGCAGCTGGTGCAAAAATCTGTTTTCGTATTTCCATTATTGGTTTTGGTCCCCTGAAAGGATCAACAATCGGTATTTTCTGGAAATCCAACTCTTAATATGTTTCACTGCCAGCAAACATGAGTGTTAGTGGCAAGCAGTAAGATTTAGCTTAAAACTGAATTTCAAGTGCTTATTTCTCTAGTTCTTCTGTAAACAAGTCTTAAAGTATGAAATTATAAGATAATATCAAATTATTTCTGGTACAGTTGTATTTATTAACACAATTCCATTTTACTGACGTTCCTTTATCCTATTTTTAATGCATTAGATCAACATCATATTTGGTTTTTTGCCAAACAACACTGGAATATAATTACAATTTAAAATGTAGTCCAATTTTGCATGCTTTTTTTTTTTTTTAAGAAGTGAACAATACAGTATACTTAAGATAGATTAAACTGAAAGATTTGCTGCTTTTTAGGACTTTATTGTCGTAGAGAAAGACTCCTGCCTACTTTTTAATCACGAGGAGATGCTGTTTATTCAGACTTTTGGATATAAATCCATGTAGATTCCTTATACGAGTATGAGCGTTGTTGTTTAATATTTCTGGCATAAGGTAATATCTGATCCAAGTGAAATGATCCTCAAAAAACAGATCTTGGTGTGGTGTTCTGAAACTTGGGAACAGCAGAGCAGGATGCACAAATTCTGCTTTCTGCCAGTGTAGTTCAGCTATTTTTGATTCCTATTGAGTTAATGGATTTTTTTCAAATTCATAATTTGTGGTGCTTTTCAGTGGTATTTGCAGTTTTTGAAAATTATTGGGTTTTTGTGTCAGTTTGATATTTTTGAGAATCTTAGTATAACACTGGAAAGATGTCCTGCTGGTTACTTGATTGAATTTTGCTGTCATAGATAACCATGCCATATTATCCATTTTATAAACCAACAGATATGCAGATGTCTTTACTTTTGGAGCCAAACCTTGGTTAACTTTAATTGCTAATCACTCAATTCCGTTTTTTCTCTCCTCTGCTTTCAGGACAAGAATGCCTATTTACATCCCATCCAGCAATGATCTAAAATAAATGTATTTACCTTTAAGGAAACTTCTCCCTAACCTCCAAAGTCCTTCCAAACTCTTTGTCTCCCTCTCCACCTTGCTCCCTGCCCCTTACTTATTATTTTTTTACTCTCTGGTCACTGTATCTAATAATTTATTTTGTTTTTGAAATATGGTCCTAAGTGGATGGGAGCTTCGTCTTTTGCTGAAATATCCTAGAATGTCAAACCTATGCATTAGTGCAGAGCTTTGGAGAATTAAAGGAATGGATTATTATAAGATTGTAAAAGGCTATCTAAACCAATTCCAAAGCTCAATGAATAAAGCAATGTATGAAAGATAGCTCTGAGAATGGTAAATATACTGAATATCATAAAACACCTTAAAGATTTTGTCAACTACAATTCTGTATTTCATGTTCCCTGTTGAGAGTGAAATGTCAGAGGATGTTGCCTTGTTGAGACGCATGAGGAATACAGGAGTGTCATTCATGTACCTCTGAAAGGAAGAAGTATAAAATACCAGCAATCAAATGAATCTTGAACTTTGCTAGCAAGGTAGATTTGATGCTTTCTGTGAACAGACATCTTGTTTGACTGGAAAATATCTTGCCTCCAATTTCTTGTCAAACGCGTTGGCTTCATGCTGTCAAAACGTGCTTGTTCCATTGCTGGTATTCCAGCATCAATCTTTTTGCTGTTACAAAGCTGGTGCCATTGGCTGTCAGGCCTGCACAGCCTCAATTGGCAGACTTATC
>NW_010100017.1:0-47727 GCF_000699245.1 Pterocles gutturalis | reverse complement strand
GCAGGATTAGACAGAAATAATGTCTCATTCACATGATGCTCCAGCCTTAGGCTGCACCAGCCCCAGGAAACTTGAGTACATTAGCTTCAAAGAAACTGTCTGCAACCTCTTCTGACAGCATACTGTACAAAGTACCCTCCAATCTATTCTTCAAGCTGTTTTCTCTCTGTCTTTAATATTTACTCTTTGTATTGTATAAATAGATTACCACTTGTCTTCTCTCTGACAGTTAAGTTTGGTAACAGAAAGTGTTAGATTGTTCTTTTTACAAGTTTACCTTAGTTATACACTAGTATATTTCAAGATATAATGAAAGAAATAGCAGCTGGACCAGTACAAAATGGTCCTATACTTGTAAGCAGATGTACATAAACAGCATAACAAAACAGTGCTTATTAAAGACCTTCCCAAAATTGATATGAACAGTTTTCTTCAAAACAGCTAATGTGCTCCATTGCTTTATCTGGTGGAGAAAATAAGAAATAATGTGGCTATCTTCTGTGAAGTTAGTCATCACCTTATTTAGGCACTGCTTCCATTATTGCAACCTTATATTAAAAGAGCAAAACATAACTTCAAGACAGTTATCTTCATTAGACTGTGCATGTGCAGTCATGCTCATGTATTTAATTATACATGCACACTTGCAACCGCACACACATAACCTCAAATGAACATTTTATTTTCTAGGAAATATCACCTCACAGAGCAGCCCTACTTTGCACATAAATTATTGGGCCATAAATTGTGTTTATTCTCTCTGGCTTAAGGTGTGATGTTCTTCAAATAGCCTGGTGTTAGGTATTATAGTATTTAGTGCCTGTGTAAGCTACTTGTTATCAGTGATTGTACTGCTTAAAATCTCCATTTTCTTAATAGTAATGTATTTTGCTTACATTTTATGTCATTTCAAATTATATGTACCTCAACAACAGCATATCCCAGCTGAGCCATGACAACTAAATAAAACTGCAAAACTTGAAGGCAGTAATATTACGAAAAAACTTGGTATTTAGGTACCGTACAAGGTTTCTTACTGTTCTGAAGCACAGGAGAAATGAGATCTGCACTTCACTGTGAAAGCATTACTGGTTTTATTGCTCTGACTACATGGGGCAGGCATGAGTGCAGGGAATATGACTTTGACTACATCATGAGAACATGATGTCTTTAAATTCCCAATTCTAACTGCAACTGTGTTCACGGTGTAAAAACCATTGTACAGGCAAACACGAATGGCTGCAATGTGCCTATCTGTTCCTACTGTGAATACTTTAACTGAGGAAAGAGAAAGGAAAAATGAAAATATATCCTTCCAAGGGGAATACTTTCGAATTGCAAACCAGCCCAGAGATAAACCTCTCTACAAAACTTTTGAACATAAAATACAGTGATGTGTACGAGTATAAAGTCACATAGAATCATAGAATGGTTTGGGTTGGAAAGGACCTTTAAGATCATCAGGTTCCAACCCTTTTACCGCAGGCAGGGACACCCTTCACTAGACCAGTTTGCTCAAAGCCTCATCCAGCTTGGGCTTGAACACCTCCAGGGATGGGGCAAGGTAGGTCATACTCTTACTTGTGCAGCTGTTTTATGCTCCAGATTTTTAATTAAGTTCTGTATATGCATAGTGTATATTTCCAGTGGTCCCAAGGAGAGTCAGTCCACAGGGTAAATTAAAGAGCTTTGAGCAAGATGGTTCTGGCTGCCTGCCTCTTGTACTTCAGCTAGACAGCCATGAGTAACAAGTCTGTGTTACTGGCTTCTTCTAGTGCCTTGCTGCAGCCTGATATGAAGGAGAGCTTCTCTGAGCATAAATTTGGTCAAATTATGTCCCATGAGTACACGTACACCTTTTTTTCTGCATTGTACTTGGAACAGGTCACCAGAAAGCAAAGGTGTTTCTGTTATGATAAGCATGGAGAGTGACCTATACAGTTGACTGCAGCAGTATTTTCAAAGCTGTTCCTTTGCTAGCATACCATATTAGTGGAGTTACCTGATACTGCATTGGACATTCTCATGTCTCCACCAACAGGACAGCTGCAAAAAGGAGCCAAGGAGTCTTTTTCAGCTTTAAGCCCGTACAGCATATAGTTTTGTGGACAAGAAGGGATGAGCCTTCTTTCTTGGCTTCTTGTTGCTGTTGCAAAATGTTTATTTTAAAAAAAAGAGACTAAATATTTGTCTTCCCTGAAATGGTGGTTCTTGTCCATGAAATTCAATCTTCAGAGCGGACATGAAGCTACCAGAGACCGTGTGACTTTTTGCAAATGTGCCCCCTGAGCCATGAGAAAACTTTTCTTGAGTACGGGTTTCTTATAAACATACTTCTACAGCTAAAATCTTATAAATCCAATCAAAAATATGAATATTATAGAGCATGTACAAAAAGTAATTATTTTGGAAAACTTTAACTCTTGTAGAACAAAATACAGATAATATGTTCAGGATGTGTTAGGCTGATCTTTCACAATGATAATTCTGGTGAAAGTTTGTGGGGTTTTTGGTTTACCTTTTTTTTTTCTTTTGGAACACTTAACACTTACCTTTTGGGTTAGCAGTGAGCAAGTTTTTGTTAAGGATGCATCTGCAACCTTTTCCATACAAAAACGTGTATATTTTGCTGAGATAAGCTTTGCGATTCACCCTTGCTCAATCAGGCTTTGCTCAGGCTGTGCAGCTAAAGAGCTCTGTGGCCAATATGCAGCAGTTCGGGACTGAGTATGACTTTCTGAACAACTGAGAGGCTTAGCTGTTTTCAGTCGTGCTGGGCTTGAGTTGAGACCAGGAAGCCTGTTGCTATTCTGCTGTCAGTACTAAATGGCAAGGCAAAAGGAGGATGTAGCTGCCAGGTTTTGATGCAGAAGGAATACAGAAATTGGACTGGGGCTGAGTGTGGCTGCTGAGTTAAAATCTGTGGTGTTAGAAAGGCAGTGCACCTAATTGTTGGATAGGGAGAGGCTAGAAACCTGCCAACATGAAAAGAACAGATGATACACATGATAGGGGAAGAAAACTTAAGTCAAATTTAGCTTTTAGGTTACTAAATCAGAAGCAGCGCAGGTCATAGTTTTAGCAACATTAGCAGCGATAGTGTTTTGGCCTAAAGCTGTTTATAAGCTCTAGCTGTGGTGTTCGAAGATGTATATGGAGGACCTACCACAGTGACTAGGAGCAAACAAGAGATGAGCCTACCTGATTTCCCATATGTGGGAACACTAATTAGAGTTTCCTTTTTCTATTTAGCTACTACTTATTTCCTGAAACTTGTAGGAACTTAATTATCTCAGAGAATTTTGCTGTCCTCTACCCTGTGTCAGTTGGATTTGGATAAAATTAATCAGCAGAGTTCCTCAGTTATTAAGGTAAAAACAGTGAAACAGGCAGTGCAGTCACATAAGTTTCATTGCCCTAGGAATCAGGGCTAAAAAGATTATTTATCTTGTGGCAAAACTTTACTGACATGGCTACACTAGTCCTAAGCCATAGGTTTTGGTCCTGTGCAAACTTTTCCTTCTGTCCAGTGTGATTTTTCATAATATAATCGTACAAAAAAATTAGATTCATCCCATAATCAACAGCAGTGATACAACTGCATATGTTGGCAGGAAGACAGAGTACAGATTGTAAAAATATTCCTTCTCCCTGACTCCACTGGGTTATTTAAAAAATATCCTTTAAGTTAATATTATATAAACAAGATGGGTTTGGATGGCTTCATCTTTTACTTAATCTTCATTAAGGTTCTCAGCAATGAGATTTGCCTAAATGTCTGATCTGTGCTGCTCTGAAAAGCTATTACAATGTTAACTAGACCTTCATTTGTCCTTTGTCATATGTTAACATCGGTAATGTTCTGATTTTGTGACTACAATATAGTTCTCTAGGGAGTAATTTGTCCCAGCTAGAGCATCTGAAAACAGGTACTTCATGCTCATTCTCCCTCAGTAATTCAGCTATTCCTTCAGTAATTAATGCTGGTTTAATTAAAATTTTATATATACCTCCCTGTATGTACCTGGACATAACCTAAAGGTATCCCAAAATTTTTATATCCCCTCTTTCTTTATTGCAAGTTTCTCCACAAATGCCCCAATTATTAAAATAGTAAAACAATGAAACTAGAGCTGTACAACTGAAGGGCTCATTCCTGTGATTGCACAGGTTAGAGCATGTGCCTCGGACCACTCTGGATCAGGCCACACATTTATCTCTTCAAATAAACCTCTAAACTGCAGTTAATATCAAAATCTGTACATCTGCTGGATTGTTTTGGTGGCTTTTTTGTGTTGTGGTGTTTTGTTTTCTTTGGGTGGGTTTGTTGTTGTTTTTTTGTTTTGTTTTGTGTTTTGTTTTTTTTTTAATCTGCTGGCACTTACTATTACAAAGTTTGTACAAACACCCAGGAAAACCTTGCAGAGAGAAGTATGCAGTGCAATAAAATGAACCATTTTTCTCAGCACGAAGCTGGAGCCACTCTTTCAGGTTGCAGTTAAACAAGCACTTAAACATGTGTTTAACTATTTGAATTAAGTGTAGAGCTGTGGCTAGGCTTCTGCTTTGCATCTCTAAATGAATATGGAAAGTTTGATTTTGTTTCTGCTTATAGAACTTACAGAAGTGTATTATTTATGACAACTTCAGCATTCTGCTATGGGAAATTCACTTAATTTGAAACACCTGTAAATAACAGAGTAAGAGTGTTTGAACCTCTCCCCTACACAAACACAGGCACCCATCTTTTTATGAGGCTATAGCTAGGCACGGCTTCTCAATAACTGTGCTGCTTCTGGTGCAAGAAAGTTGTTGAGCGTGTTTTCTTTATTTTGGTTAGGAAACTAAGCTTAATAGCACACAAAGAAAGTATTTGACAGTTGTTACAAAATGTTGCTGCTATTGTAGGCTGATATTAGAAAGTGTTTGGATCATTGCTACATCATTAAACTTCAGAAAGTGTTTCTGCTCTACAAACCATTTCTGTGCTTTAGAGGGAAACAGAAAATTTTTGCACTGGGGCAAAACTTTGAAGAGTCTTTTGTTGTTGGTTGGGCTTGGGTTTTTTTTCCAACATTTCTTGCACTACAAAAATCTCTTTCTCAATATCAACCTTGAATCTGAAGTTCAAGGTAGGTTCTTCCTGGCATATATTTAATCAACAATGAACTTTTTGTAATCAGAGCTTGGAAGTGAAACTATGAAGACACACAGCAGTTTTAAATACAGTGTCTTTGGGGAAAACAAAAAATAAGTGATGGTTGAAGGTCTGAACCAGCTGCTTTCTGGAGTCCAGGGAGCTATAGGATTTGCTGATGCTTCTATACTTTGATGGTTTTGTCATTTAACTCACTGTTCAAGGCTGTAAATACTTGTAACTGATAGAAATACTATTCTCTCTGCCTCCACTTTGCTCCTAAAGGAGGAACAACTCAGTCCTTTGCCCTCCCCTTCCTTCTGGCTTGGCAGCTGTGACAAGTTTTCTTGCCTCTTTTAGCTGCCTAATACTCAAATTTGTGCTCGAAAAGCATAAGCACTTTACAGAAGAACAGCAGCCAAAGGCACAGTGCTGGATGATTTCAACATGGGGGGAGCTGAGGGAGAGGCTGAGCTGCTTGCCCTTGCCTCTAAAGCACCAGTTAGCAGACTCCTGCTCTAACAGCTGCTGCTTTGTCTAAATCTCACCCAAGCACAGCTTGTCCAGATATGTCCTCCCTTCATCCATGCCCCAAAAGCAGGAACTCCCTCTGGCTGCCTTGAGACATGACTGCTCCTGAGCAGTAGGGCTGGCTTGGGCAGGGCAAGCATCTTGCTGGCAGCCCTGCCTGCTTTGCACAGGCCTCTCAAGGTGACTGTCGCATGGGCCTGTCCAGAGCAAGCCCCTCTGCCTTGCCAAAGCACACCAGGCAATATTGTGCAAGCAGGCCTCTCCCAGCACTGCCATTTACTCAGCCCTCCTTGGCAGCAATCCCAGCCCAGTCCGTCTCACGCTCCCACCTAGGAGACCAAGTCCTCCTCTTGGTCCTTTCCTTTTCTCTCCTCAGTCTAGCAAACACCCTGCCACAAAGGGTGAGCGTGGGCTCCTTTGCAAGGAGAGGGAAGTGGATTGCCATTTGTATCTTACATCTGGAGCTTAGAAGGAGGATGGTCATACTGGACCAGAAAAAGATTGGTTTAACCCAGCAGAAGGATGGTGGGAATGTCTACGGATGGGGGACATTTAAGGGAGGATGTCCATGCTTGAATGAAATGTGGGAAAAGAGAAGGTCCTGAGGAAGGAGCACCATCTAGGAGAAATACCTGTACCAGAATGTACTCTCAAACTCTCCTGCCCTTTTCTGACTTCCATCCCACCCAGAGTTCTTGAAACAATGCAGTCTTCCTCAAATTCCTTTAACTCATTTCTTTTCTTAAGAATTTATCTGAACACATAACATTATCTCAGTGCCCCTGGAAAACTCCACCTTATCTACAGGGCAGGAGGCTTTGAGATGGCTTTGCTGATAAGTGTTGTGGTACCCTACAAATACACTGCCCGGGTGCCAGTCAGTGCTGGCAATGAAAGCCTTCGTTTTTCACAGTCATCACTTCAGGTGAAATAAAGAGCTATTTTACTGTGCTGGCAAGAAAAAAATGTTTTCATTACCCTACCTATAGCAGCTTTAAGAATTACAGTTCAGAGATAACATTTCTTGTTTGAGCCTGCCTGAACAGTGCAAGCCAGTTGAGGGTTAGGACTGTCAAGCTCTAAGCATCTACTCTTAGTCATCTTGGTGAGAAACAAGTAGGGAGTGCAAGGCTGGGAGCAGCACCTGGCCGTTCCCCCTGCCAGCTTGTCCAGTGTCCCTGTCCTGCCTCCACAGGATGCTTTGCAAGCATGCACGGACATGAATGCAGCTTGCAACATCTGACAGTCATACCCTGTCTGGTTGCTCCCTGCCTCCTGTTTTGGACATAGTTCCCTAACAGTTTCTTTTGAATCCAGTTTGTCTCCTGCTCATGACTTGATTTAATGCTGCTGTTACTCCAGATGCCAGGTCACTTGTTCACTCAATGCTGTGCAGTATTTTTTCTTATTCCCTCTCCTTCTCAGCCAAGAGAAGAAACGTCTGAGTGTCCCATGTGGAAGTCTGCAGGGGGAGCTAACCTTGAGACTGATTGTTCTTATAACAGTTAATAGATCTTATTTACTGTATACTGCTTCAGTATATGAACTGTAGGCACTGAATGAACAGGCGGTGTCCCACTATGGCTAATTTGAGCAGTGCAAGCTTGCATGCCTGTAGAAGAATTTAAAAGGTCCAAATAGTCTCTTCAGGTTAGAATTTCCCTTCTTGCAAAATTTCAGAGTTGCCTTCTAGTTCATTGTTTATCACTGCAAATGCTTTGTCTGATATTGTGATTGATGCTTCGCATCTGGTGTGAACAACTGAATAACCCTATAGCCAGTTGTGTGCTGCTGCCAGTGGAGGATGAAAAGAGATTCCTTCCTGTTCTCATCAGAAATCCTGTCCTGAAACATCCTGCATTTTATGATCACAAATAAAATGTTCCTTTTAGAAACCAGTTACAGATTTTGAAACCTGCTCAAGATTCTGCCCAGATGAGGTTAAGTCTTCCACTTCCCATCAGTCTGCCTCTTTGTACAGGTTTCAGTCTTTGGTAGATTTTACTTAGCTGTTTCTTCACTCCTTTAGCAAGAGAACAGCACTTCTCCAAGTGCTCGAACAGGGACTATTTGGCTCTTTCCTCGAGGCTAGTGTAACACAATGTCTTGTTCATGCAGTGGCAAAGCAGTCTGTGTGTAACCAAGAATGAAGCAACGTGGGGAGAGCAATGCTGTTTTAATGCTCTTCTTGTCGACATCTAATTCCCTGGATACTCTTTGAAATAGTTACTTTTCTATAAAAGCGACACTGTTGTTGCCGTTAACAGACTTCTTGATGTGTCTTGCTCCAAGGGAATTTTTAGTAGCCATACGTTATGTACACATGTGCGTGCCTGTGCATAGAAATATACTAACTGAATTTATGGCATGAGCTATTACTGCTTTGCTTTTTAAGCACTAACAAACAAGACTATGAGAAATTAAAGGCAGCTACAGTGAAGCTGTTGATGCACTAATGTAGAATTACTCAATCTATGTCTAACCAGCTTGCTCTATCCTATCAATACAAAGATGAAAGGATAGTTTCTGCTCTTCTAGTAACTAGCCTTGCAAACGCCTTTTTAAAATTCTGTCATGCTGAATTACATGGCTCTTATCATTTGCAGATCTTGTTTGAAAGCAACTCCAGGTTACTTGCATATTGGATTACCACGCATCAAAGAGATTAAAATAGGTGTGTTATAAAGATAAGGGCTTTTTCTTATTCAACTTGCAAAAAATTGCATTTAAAAGACCCTTCAGAGAAAACAGAAAAGCGCTCAGAGGAACCAAACTGGAAGAAGCAGCTTACAGAAAATTGCAGAATGGCTGACAGATTCCTGACAATATACACTGGTGCTTTGTTTCTTGCTTAAATGGGTGTTTTATATCCTTGTGAAGAAGCATAAAGTTGTGCATTAACATGTGAGAATGGAAACTACTTGAACATTATTGACTCATTTTATAGTTTTGTGGAATTATAAAGAAAATCGCAGTTACTTTCTGATGTTAATTTTCTCAGGTACTCCTCACTGAGAGACCTGATGTGAATTTATAGGTGACCAAATATCTTTCAAAGTGCAACACATTAATTTATTCAGCAATTTTAGAGAAAGAGTTGAGGTGGGGCATCTATTATTAGAATTTCTTTTATATTCAGGTGTGGAAATTTGAAAGCTGCATTTGATCTGATTCCCATTACTTATTAGCAATAAAAAACGCACGACATGAAATTGTGAAGAAATTATATGTTGCTATTTGTAAAAACATTTCAAAGAGCTACCTGTGCACAGAAGGATCAAAACCAATTAGGAGATCCCTGAAATTGCAGTTAGAATGTAAAATGAGTAACTCCTATGTGGGGGGAAAAAAGAAAAAATGCTTTTGAGAATGACATATACATAGGTCTCTGCCTCATACTCTTGTTGACTGAGGGAGAACCCAAACTCTGGGAAAGGTTCTTGTGCTTCACAGCAATAATCCGGTTCTTGAAAGCTGACAGATTGTCTGATGTTAATTCAAGGAGCCTTAGAGGTACAATGTGTGATGGGAAAGTCTAGGGAACTGAGTAACTAAACTTGCAAAATAAACTAAAGCGTGAAACAGTGTGAAATGTATCAAGTAGCTTTTGACACTGTCTCATATGGAATCCTTGTCTCTAAATTGGAAAGACGGATTTGATAGGTGGACCTCTTGGTAGATAAGGAACTGGCTGGATGGTCGCACTCAAAGAGTTGTGGTCAGCGGCTCAGTGTTCAGGTGGAGACCAGGGATGTGTGATGTTCCTCAGGTGTTGATACTGGGACCAGTGTTGTTTAACATCTTTGTTGGTGGCATGGAGGGTGGGATTGAGTGCACCGTCAGCAAGTTTGCTGATGACACCAAGCTGTGTGGTGCAGTTGACACGCTGGAAGGAAGGGATGCCATCCAGAAGGACCTAGACAGGCTTCAGAGGTGGGCCCAGGTGAACCTCCAGTAGTTCAATGAGGCCAAGTGCAACGTCCTGCAAGTGGGTCAGGGCAATCCCAAGAAGCTCTGAGGAGAAGGACTTGGGGGTGTTGGTTGATGAGAAGCTCAACATGACCAGGCAGTGTACGCTTGCAGCCCAGAAAGTCAACCGTGTCCTTGGCTGCATCAAAAAAAGCATTACCAGCAGGTCGAAGGAGGTGATTCTCCCCCTCTGCTCTGCTCTCGTGAGACCCTGCCTGGAGTACTGCATCCAGCTCTGGCGTCCTCAGCACAGGAAAGACACGGACCTGTTGGACCCAGTCCAGAGGAGGGGCCTGAAAGATGGTCGGAGGGCTGGAGCACCTCCCGTATGAGGAAAGGGTGAGAGAGTTGGGTTTGTTCAGCCTTAGAGAAGTCTCCAGGGAAACCTACAGGAGAGATGTGGAGGATCAGGGAGTGTAGTGATAGGACAAGGGTTAACAGTTTTAAGCTGGTAGAGGGTAGATTAAGATCAGATGTAAGGAAAATTTTTTTCCTGTGGGGGTGGTGAGGCACTGGAACAGGTTGCCCAGAGAAGCTGTGGACACCCCATCCCTGGAAGTGTTCAAGGCCGGGCTGGATGAGGCTTTGAGCAACTGTCAAAGAAGGAGTCAGAGTTAGTTATGCACTTCACTCACATGAGAGAAGCAGCAATATGTTTTATTTATCTAAAACAGTGAGTTAACAAAGTTCGAAGTTTTATGCAACAGTGATTTAAGAGGATTTGATGATGAGGTACTGTATATAGGACAGGGTCAGACAAAACTGTGAGGGAGACCCTCCCATTGAGTTGCGAGGTTCAGAAAGGACCCCCTTGCTCTCTAAACTCCTCAGAGAGGAACCTGGGTGTGTCTGGATCCAATTTTAGTCCCAGACTTGGTCAACAGGTTATGTCTGAAGGTTTATATATGTGCAATCAATCCTTTTACATCACTTAGCTAAGATTTCATGCTGTTAATCACTTACTGAGAATCTGTTGCAGCAAGGAATCTCTCAGCCTCAAGGAATAACCTTGAGAAGAGTCCCTACTCAAGGGGAGATCCTGGCGTGCAGCCCGCTGCTGTGCAGGAGAGCAAAATGGGCCCTGGGCTGTTCACTATTTATGGAGTAAGATGACTGACTTATAGTCATATTTGCATACTAGACATATTTCAGTTAGTGCATATTCAGCTAGCCCTCAGCTGTTGAGCAAGAGGTGCAAGATAGCCCTTGGCTATTGTGTTGTTTTCTGTCTCTCGCAATTACTCTGAGCCAGATGCAGCCATCACGACCAGACCCATCCATTACGTCCACCACTGGTGGTTATCGCTTGAATTAGGGTTGTGGGAGATAAAGTTCCAGTGGGGGGGGGAAGCACAGCATCACAGCAACTTGATCTAGTGGGAGGTGTCCCTGCCCATGGCAAGGGGGTTGGAAGTCGATGATCTTTAAGGTCCTTTCTAACTCAAACCGTTCTATGATTCTATGCTCATTAAGGTCCCTTCCAAACCAAAGCATTCTATGATTCTACGAAGTATAAACCAAAAGAGGTTATCTGATTCAGGATGTGCTCTAGACAACCTAAAAAGGACTGAGTTTGGAGGCTCTATGACTTATACAGTCTAATTTTACCAAGACTTAGTTGATTAGTAGTTATTTTTAACACACACGTAGCTCCAGATGATCTGAACATTTTTATTTAGAACATTATAAGCAATCAAGGGTGTTAGTCTGTTTTACCAGTGTCATAAACTACTAGGACTGAGGAAACAGAACTAGAAGGAAATATAATGTAGCTAAGACGCTAGAAGGTGGGGGGACAGTTCACTTGCGGAAGACTGCACATATCGTTCACCACATCTTGGCAAAAAAGGAATGTTCAGGTTTAATACTAAAACTGAAGCAGAGGGGGAAGCATGTAAGCTCTGGTGGTCTGATCTCACTAGCCTGCCCCAGGGTGTGTGGGGTGGAAGAGAAAGCACCATCCTCATCTGTCCCACCAAGGGCTGCAGGGGAAGGGGAGCTCCCAACCCAGTTCCTCTCAGTAAAGCACACCTGGAGGAGAGAGGAAAGTGTTCTCCATCTGTCTGTGCATCAGTGCAGTAACCCATTCTCTGTGAGGGAAAAGGTGGTTTGGGACACAGCATCTGAGAGCTTTATGGGGCTCTACCCTGTAATGCTTACAGCTTTATAATAGTGTAGTGCCTGATCCTTCCCACCCCTGCTGTGCTTTCTGTTTGTGATAGCATGCTTTGCAACTCAGATGAAGCTGTGTTTTGTACTATGCTCCTTCTGAGTACATTCTCAAGATTATAGGCTCATCCTTGTAATTCAAATGTAATTCAGATTGCATTTCAAGGCCAAGCGTGAAGAATACCCAGTGACAAACACTAAATCCATTGATTTTGGAGCACTGACTGAAGGTTAACACACTGACCAGCCATCTTTTCTAAAGTACCACATAATCTTCACAATGGTCTGTGTGTCTCACATGTATGGCCTTAGATCGTAACACAGCAAAGGGAAAACATAACATTTGACTTTTTCTTAAGCCTGCCATCATCTTATGAGCCTACAGATGGTGACTGTGGACCCACCTCACAGGGACTGCATTCATGCCAGTTGGCTTCTCTGAAATGATTTCTGACAAATTGAAACAGTTGACCTCACCTAGATCTTTATGAAGACTTGCCTCCCACCAGACTAAGGTACATTTTCCTTACAGATAAGGCCTGTTGTTTCCTTGTTTTGCAGACATATCTGTATTTATGAGATTTTACTCCCCTTCCATCACTTCCTTGAAACCTCATGACACTTAAATCTTTCAACCCTCTGCTTGGTGCTGCTGAGCCCTAGCCCCCAAAAAAGCTGTGTCCAGATGATTATGATGTCTGAATTAAAAGAATATTAATTTCATGTGAGGGATAAGGATCAGATGAATTAATAAAAGCTGAATATCTTTCTCTTATGCTAATAATTTTCAAAATCAATGGCAAAGGAAGAGAATCACAGAGCATATGTCAGCAGTTTAGTACCCTCAGTGCAGTGCATCAATAACTTTTGAAGATTTCTGGCTCTTTCATTTTATATTTAATTAGGTTTTATAATTCTAACAGTAATTTATTTGAAACATACATTGGTGCATTCAAATCTTGGACTTCAGCATTTGGAGTGGAATTCCAGCCTCTTCTAAGATCTCACAAAATTCCCGTGGCAGCACAAGAACTAAATTCATACTTCAAGAAGCAATTTCACACATTGCTGTCTGGTTCTTCACACCTACAGCACCTAGCTGAACAAAAGGTGGCTGACTCTTCAAATGTCTGAATTTTGCTAGCTTTCCTCATATGCATCTCACTTATCTCCAGTTCTGTGGATGCTAGTGCTAGTATTGTGGGGGCATGATTCCCGAATCCTGAGTTTTGATAATCTACCATGGCTAAGAGCCCCTGGAGTAATGAAGGGACAATGAGTGATGGTTCCTCTACTCCTCTCCTGGTGGAGTGCTGGTCCATCATGGGAAGGGCAGGACCAAGAAGACCCCTGCTGGGTGCAGGGACTGGATTCCACACTTGATGTGCTCCTTCCCACAGCCAGGGATGGACTATGAACAGATCTCCAGGATGTTTAGTCCTAATGTTAGTCAGACAACAAATCCCCTGCATTACAAGTGTGGCTGATTGACTGAGAAGCCGTGTGCAGCTCAAGAGCCAGTGTCTGGCCTTCCTGACTGTACCATCTCATCTGCACCATTCTGTCACACACAGTTGTGCAGTCACAGACTTCATGTTTTGTTCACAGCACTGGTTCAATGTGTGATCTTAAGGATGTTGCACCATTTATGATTAAGTTGTCCTACTGATCAAATGCTAATGAGGGCATCCATGTAAAAGAGTAATAAGTAATCTGTAGGAAATATAATTAGTGCTATGTAACAACTGATAGCAAAATACTACTCTTCTTGTTTATTATAGCATCCAAATTTTACTTAAAGGGTTTCCAAACAACAATTTTTGAACCCTCACTAATTGGAAGCAAAATATTCCATCTTTTTTCAGTTTGCCCAGGTATTTTTTCCTGTAGTCCAGTCCATGGGAATATTCCTGGGTTTTCAGTAGTCCTCCATCAAGAAAGCATCATTTTCATTGTAGATATTTTCAACACAGTTTTTATTTCAATATGTAACTAGAATGCTAGTTCTCTTATGTAGTTTAGCTCTTCTTGGAAGTGCTGTTTATGATGGGCAGCTAAAGTGCTGAAATAGTTCCAAAACCTTCAGTAAAAAACAAGCATGTCTCTGTTTCAGCCCTAACATTAGTGTCTCTTGTCTCTCTTTCTACTCTTACAAGAATTCTGAAAACATTGGGAAGCACTGGCTGTAATTGTATTTTTGATGTATGGCTGGACTTTAATTTTTCTTTACTAGACACATGTAAATGTCATTATTGTTTTCCATTAAGAGCAATAACAAAAAATCAGGTGTTGCAATTATGTTTAATGCCTAGAGTTGCAGGTCTGACAGCAAAGCAGAGGACTTTTGGTTCAATACCGAGTATGCCTGACAGTAAAGCTTTGGTAATTGATTAAGTATGCTGAAATGCATACACATTACTTAAAGCATCTGTGGTTGAGTAGAAATTTTTTAGGGCAGCATATCAAAGGATTAAAGTAAAATAAAGGATTTTTTATCATATGATAATAATCTCCCTAGAGATAGAATTTAATTCCTGTTGCATTCAGGAAAACAACAATGCTCTGATTTTTCATCTTCACTCTTCTCAGATGACTTTTGTCTTTATAAAACTGAGCTACACATTCTTCTGAATAAGTTCTAAATGGCTGGTTAGCAGGAAAATAAAAGCAAACCTGAATTCTTTATAACATTAAATTAAGGACAAATTACCAGGATTTTTTTTGTGAATGCTATCTGTAGTAGACTTTAGTAAAACCAATTGCACAGTGGAAGTGTGAAAACTTTGATTAAGAATTAATCTTTTGTAGTTCAGATGGCATGAAGTTATATTACTGGAGAAATTGGTTCAATCTAATTTTCAGAATGGTGATGGTTATCCTCTCAGCCAAGACAAAATCGCAGTAGATAATTAATTAATTGCAGGTTTGAGCTTCTCTGTCTGGAAGAGCAAAGCTAAAAGGTATTTTGGAACAAGAAAAATAGCGGAGAAAAAAATAGTTTGTTTACATTTAGATTTGTCTGTAATAAAATGAATTTTCAAAAAGCCAACAGCAACAATAAAAATGGAATGTCTAAACAGGTGCAAGTAAGTAGGTACAAGAATTTTGATTTGCAAACATACATCATCAGCTTTCTTTCAAATTTTGGATCAATGTTACAATTACTGAACTAGAAATAGAACTATATTTGATGTTTTGTTAAATATAAAGCTAGAATTCTGACAATGACTGAACAGATGCTGTAAACTGGAATCTTAGATATGATATTGTTTAGTAGAAGGAGGAATGAAGGACATCAGTTCTGTGTAGGATTCTGTAATGACTATCTTTTAGGTTCTTTGGTGTGTTAGAAAATATTTCGTACTTGCTGCAGCACACACATGTTCTGTTAGAAAATGTTTGGTTTCTCAGCCCTTCTTAAGCTTTTACGACCAGCCTTGAAATGCCACCAAAGTTTTATGGCATAAAATGATTGTGAAGTCACTCACTATCCTTGAAAGGTGATAAATTTTTAGCTTCAGTACTGCTGAAACATTGCCAGTTGTGTAAGACTTGGTCTGATGTCCGCTGAGGACAATGAGTGTGCTTGTGATGGCTCCAGTAGTATCCTGCTTTCAGCTGGGACAGAGTTAACTTCATAGTAGCTAGTGAGAGGCTATGCTTTGGATTTGTGCTGAGAATATAACTGTATTAATGTTTATAGTTGCTGCCAGGATAGTCAAGGACTTTTCAGTTTCTCTGCTGTGCCAGTGTCTGCAGGTGCAGGAGAAGCTGGGAAGGGAGCGCAGCCCCAATCACTGGCTTAGGATTCGACCTTAAGGTTAGGTTTGAGACCCAAATTGGCCAATGGTCATATCATGCATGTCATGCCCAGTATATAGACGAGGATCTGATCTCTCTCTGGATTGTCTACCCCTCTTTAGAGGCCATCTCTCTCTTTTTCTCAGTTGGTTCTTGGTCTCTCAGATGCTCAGGCCCTTATCTTTTCTGGGACTGAAGTTTTGGGGCTCTCCCTCTTCTGGGATTGTTAGCCAGGAGTCGTCCTGAGCCTTGGTCATCAGGTGGTGAGCAGTTTCCCTGTGTATCACTTATTTGTCTGTTTGTATATTTTCATATATTACTATTATAGTTATTATTAAATCATTATTATTTTCAGTTTTGTTGTAAGTTAGTTACTAAATTGTTCTTATCTCAACCCATGGGTCTCTTTTCCCCCTACCCCTTTAATGCGCTCCGACAACCCCAGGAGGTGGGAGGGTGAGCGAGCAGCTATGTGGTGGTGTGCTGCTAGCCAAGTGGGTTCAAACGACAGCAAGTGAGCATCAGATCAGCCCATACTTTTCAGTCTTTGCTTACTATATGAGTAGTGTAGTATTTTGAAACATTTCTAGATAAGTTCTTAATTGAGATAAATAATATATCAGAAGTTTTTTTCTTTTATTTTTTTTTAAAGGAAAGGAATAAATTGTTAGAGTTATTAGAAGGAAATTTCAAGTCCAGAAATTAATAGCTACCGGAGTGTTACCTGGAATTATATGGAGAACAGGAGCAGAAAAGCAGACAGGCAAAGTCAAACAGGTTTAAATTTACCTGAGGAACTGCTAGCAGCTGTTCTAATTGTTCCAAAAGACAAAGATGGGCGATCAATCAAAGAGGAAATAAATATATCTCTACAGCTCATGAGCAGCTTTTTGTCAGAAAATAGCCTAAGGGTGTTGACTAGAATAGTTAAAGCTTCCTATGTTAAAACCAATTTTCATGAAAATCAGGCAGTCATCAGAATAAAATGAAGTTAGGATTTCAAATTTCCATTCCTGTAAAGAGAGGATTTCAGCTCAAAAGTGAATACACTGAGTACAACAATGACTGTGGGAATGGGGACAAGCTGAACTTGGTTATGCACTATAAGTGCCCCCTTTTTATCTGCTCATTCTTTACAACTTGTGGTGTGGTACCCCCAAATTCAATATAGTGGCAACAGTACAGTAGTTACATAAGGAAAGTGTAGCACCTGTTGTTTGTAAGAGTGCATACAGGAGAGCAGCAGCTGGAGGATGCTTCCCTGAAGGATGTGCTGCCAAATACTTCCTGGGCACTAACCTGTGCACACTTCTTCCTGCTTCTGTAAGTCTTGTAACATTATAAGGAGTCCAGTATCTGTAATGCATAAAAAAGACTAAAAAAAAAAATCCCCAAAACTGCAATGCCAGTTGAAAAATGTCTGCTTTCTTTTTATAGTGCTAATATCCTAGTGAAAAAGCTATAGATGCATTTTGAATTTGTAGAATGAGGCGAGTATGGGCTATTACCTAGCACTGATGAATGAAGATCGCCATTAACAGGGAGACAAATAGTGTTTTCCACAGCATAGTCTCCCTGCTATTACCCCACAGGTATCTGTAAGTATTTAACATGGTAAAAAACACAGGATCATGGCTCAAGCCTGTGGAGCATTGCAGAGAATTGAGAGGATGTGTAAAAAGGTAACTTGCTGTATTCCTTTCTTTTTGCCACTTAAAGTTAGGGTGGGACAGTTCCAAACCTGATGTTTAGAAGAATACAGATGTCTACATGATGAATTAGTGAACTACCCAAAATGCTATTTTTTCTCTATACCAGCAGCATTAGATGTTTCTGAGGTAAAAGGAGTGTTGACTGCTTCAGCCTGTGAAACCACAGGAGACCATTCTGTGTTAGTATGATGCCATCAGCAAT
The DNA here is from genome assembly GCF_000699245.1 of Pterocles gutturalis. Lineage (NCBI taxonomy): Eukaryota > Metazoa > Chordata > Aves > Pterocliformes > Pteroclidae > Pterocles > Pterocles gutturalis. Next base: position 30,206 of record NW_010100017.1, on the reverse strand, counting down.
TCCAGTGTGTATTTGTTCACGCTTAACTACTGAAGCCATTTAATAATATTTGGCCTAGTGAACTTTAAAAGCTTTTGAAAATATGTACACAGTAAACAAGACTGTCAAGAATCAACCCAGATTCTCACTGCTATAGTATATGTGCAGCTCATAGTCTTCGATATAAAATTCACACAATATTTTCTTTGAAGCAAGGCAGGTGATATTACCTCTGTAAGGTAGAACGTATTCTGCTTTTAAAATCAGAATAGAGATGATGGATCAAAACAAGGATTTACCCAGGAACATACCTAATGTTAGGAAAGATGAAGGCTAGAATTTGGAGAAGGGTGCAAAGCATGTAGGTTGATGATTCAGTTTGAATGTAGGAAAGTTGCTTTCAAATGCATAAATGAAACAAATCTGCCTATTGACTCTGTTGACTATTGCACTTTTTATGAGAAGATTCAAATACTTTAGTTTGCATTTAATTTAGAAGAAGGGAAAGAAATTTGAATATCTTGTTTTCCCATGCAGCAGAATTGAAGTATTCTTCTTCTGTTAGTTCTGCTTCATGTGCAGGAAACAAGGTCTTTGCAATTCCCTAACAGGCTTTCTGTGCATATCAGGGATTCGCATTAAACCCTTATGCTAATGTATTAACCATTGATTCACCTTTTCACTGATCCTGTTTGAACTGCTGATGTTCTAGATAGCAGGAGAACAACTAAATACTTCTCTGAAGTTTCTTTACTTTGGAAAGTAGCCCCTCCAGAGGAAAGGGACTTGACAAGAGGCAAATTGTCAGTGTCACTAGAAAATAAGAGAAAAGAAACAAGTGCAGAGAGAAAGAGACTCATAAATGTCAAATCACAGAGGTGTCACCAGGAAAAGACCTTTTTTTTTTTCTTCTGTAACAACGTATACCTTGGTGATCTTTTTTAGGTGACGTAGGTCTCGACTCTGTCATGAACTTGAACATAACATAGCAGAAAATTACTTCAACTTTATAACATAAACTATCCAAAAGAAAAGTTATTTCTCCCTAAATGCTGTTAACAAACACTCCATGAAAGTATAGCACATGGAGCAAATGAATGTAAGGGTTAAAAACCTGGATGACCAAGTCATCTGCTGTCAGCCCATTGACAGTTATTTTTTTTTAAGCTGCACTTTTTCAGTCACACTTAAGTGATGACATTATTTACACACTGTCTTATGAAGAGCAAAAAAACATAACACTTGCTGAGGGCCGTTTATGAAAGAGCAGTGCAGGGCAGTTGAAAAGTCTTATTTTCAAGGGCTTTTAACTTTGAACAACATGCCACTAATGTGAACCTTCTCTCTTTCTCTGACAGATTCTTTTTCTTTCATTTTTCACTTACGTATTAAATGTTGCAACTGATATCTGATACACCAGAGTCATGAGATAAAACAATAGAGAGAAATAACGGACTTTATCTACAGAAATGCTGAAGTTTCCCTCAGGCTTGATGAACTGAGGAAGAGAGAAATGAGACACATTAGGTCACGCGGTCCAGACTGATCCCTAACATATCTTTGAGCAATTTGTCACAATCCTTATGTTGGCTAGAAAAGCTACACAAATATTGTTCTGACAAATGGTGCTTGGTAACAGGACCTTATATTCCCTGTTTCAGAATGCCCATATCTATTTCTGGTCAGTGTCAATACAGCCCTAAGCAAAATCCCATGTTAGCAATACATATGAAAGCCCATTCCTACACTGAAGCAACCGCTGGTTTTGCCTCATAGATGCTCTTTAGTTCTGGTGTGCTTCAGATGTGATATAAACATTTTTTTTGTTATTTAAATTGTGTCCACAGGTGGTCCTTGGTGAAGAATTTATTTTCTTATGGGATGGAGTAGTCATTGAGAGCAACTGAGTATTTATTGAGAGCAAATGAATACTCCATCCCATGTTCCCTCTCCTTCCTGATGTGTGTTGCTGAAGGCTGTTGGAGTGTGGGAATGTCATTGTTCCAGAGGACTGGTCATAACTTCCCCTACAGCAGCTGAATTGGGGTGATACCCTCTCCCTAGTGAGTAAAATGTGATATTTCAAAAAACCCAGGGGTGATATGGGATACTCTTGCTGTTGCAATTATATATAGCTCAGTCTAACCAAATAAGTACGCAGGGCATTTTCACTGATTTTGAAACAAAATAAGTGTGGAAATGAAGTGTATATAACATGATTCTTTAGGCCTGGAATGAGACAAATGAGCTATAACATAGAAAGTGCAAAGCTGTGCACTTAAGTAAAAACAAGAATTTCAGCAATAAGCCAGGAACTCTTCAGCTGAGGCCAGAGGATCAGAAGGGCCTTGGAGCGTTAATTAATTAGAGGTTGGCTAGGGGACAGCTGTAAGATACCACTGTGAAAAAACACAGGTGTATCAGCTGAACTTCTTTCAGCTGAGGTAAAGCCAAATCTCATCTGGAATGATATACACTGATTTGGTTAAGCATGTTTGAAAGAAGATGGAACAGGTGAAGCAGAAAAAAATTGATATGGTCTGGAGAGCCCCTGCTGGACTCCAGAAAGGAAAGGAGGAAAAAAAGATTTTTACTGGTTTACAAATCTGCTTTTGAGGATTTACTCAAGCAAGGGCACAGTACATTTCAATGGGATTGGGGTGTGGAGTTTTGCTTCCAAGTAGTTCTTCTGCTGCTTGGTCTAGGGTTAAGGGACTGTATCTTTTCCCATCATATGAATTCTGTTATTAGGGAGAGGGGAGAAAATTCAGCCTCTGTGTTAATGTCTGTGCAATATCTGCCTTGCAATATCTAGCTAAGATCCTTTTGGAGATATTCTAACAAAATGAGAGCTGGGCGTAGATCACTCTCCAGTGATCAAACCAGAAGAACAAAACTAGGGAGAAGAAATGACTTCAGAAAACAAAACAAACAAACCCCAAACCTCCAACACAGCCCACAGTATTGATGCACTGATCAGTATACATTTTATACATATGTAACAATATTTAAAATTATATCTATACTCACATGGTATAAATAAATGCTGTCTGAAAATCTGAACTTCCAGAGCCCATAAACTAATAGGTATGTGAGTGGAATTATATAAAATGTTATGCCATAGTACGAGTTGGCACTGAACAGTACTGAAAAGTTCTCTGGGTGATGAATGTTGTAATCAGAGATGGAAATTCATGTATCTGGATCCTCGTCCAGTGGCATAAAGTACTGGGATTTAAAAGTTTGTATCACACATGCAAACAATATTTGCCATTTTCTGTAATGGAAAATTTAACTTAATCCTTCCCATATGCAACACATGAAACACCCTGCAAACAGGCACACTTCAGTTTTAAAGCAATGTTCCTATAAACTATATGCAAAATAGTAACTTCATGCAGCCTCAAACTCCTAGATTAAGTAGTAAGTAATTTCGTAATTAAGTCTTGTTTTTGTGGACTATTGTCAGGGACCGGACCCTTACCCATTCTCTCCTGGATGTTCCATGTTTATGTCTCAAACCATGGGCAGAGCATTTTCTAAAGAAAGGACTCCTCCAGGAGTGTCTGGGCAGAGCACTCAGATAAAACATTCCTAAAGAAGAGACACCACCACGTCTAGGAGAACAGCTCGGGCAGAGCATGTTGGAAGAAAAGCTCTTTTGTGAAAGTACATTAGCGAGTCATTAATGTTTTGAGTGAGGGCACATCTGTCAGGTGGGACATGAGTGCTGAGGGCTGGAGTCATCTCCCTGGTGGGCAACCAGCTGTCCCTCCCCACAAAGGCAACCTGGATGCAGGGCTGTTGCACCCCCTAAGGGTCAACCCCGAAGGTGACCTGGATGCTGGGGCCCTCCAAGGGGTGGTCCAGGACTCGACCGAACCATATGAAAGGTGAAGCCTGAACTGTGCTCTCTGCCAACCCATCACCACCCCATGCACGGAGTTTCTGCCTGAAACAAAGACTTCTGCCTGAAGAGAAGACACGTGCTGGAACAAGGGATTGGTGATGTTCTCTGTGTCTCTGTGTTTGTGTCTCTGTCTCTTTATCTCTTTCTGCCCCTCTTTCTTACTTTTCAACACTTTCTTACTCTGTCTTCTGTCTGATTTTAGCCTCAAATAATGATTGAGCATTTTTTGGTGTTTGCTTAATGGATAAGTGATGTTTGGTGATAATTGATAAGTGTGATTTGGTGCTTGCCTCGGAGAAGTTGATTCATGATGTTTTTGCAGTTGCTGAGGTAAATAAAATTGTGTTGTATTGTTTCCTCGAGTCATTGTCTGACTCCACCTAGCCGGTGCTCCTTTTCGGGGAATCACAAAAAACCTCTCTCGACTGTCCCCACTGGAGTAGGGCGAGACAACTATCTTTGGATGTATTTGTCAGAATGAGTCAAAAAGCTAGAAATGTCCTATTATGTGGTTGTGTTCAGTAAGATATCTAAATCATTAATTCTGTTAGTGCATTAGTAGAACAAAATAGATTATTGATTTGCTCAGCTATTACAATGCATGGATTATGCCCTACAGTAGGGATAAAGGTTTTCAAAATATAGATCCAAAGAATGTCTACTGCCTTCAGAATCAAATACAGACAAGAATGCGTAGAGGTACTCTTCAGTGGAACCAAGAATTTCAAAGATGTTGAAAGCACATATTTCATTCAAGTGTTTGGGACGGGGACCTTTTCCTCCCATCCTTTCGTTCCATTTTTTGAACAGCTGAGTTTTGAAATTTTAATTTTTAGAGCAGTGGAAATCTATCATAGGTGTCAAACCGTATAGGACATTTAATCAGATAACTTTTGCAATCCTGTTACAAGCTAACCTATGTCAGATGCTGTCTTTTCTCTCTGAGTGAGAAATAGAAAATGTCTATGCTGGATGACATACTCAAGGAAAGTTTCAGAGCTTAAAAGCCTGGACAATTTTATAGCACTATTTGCAACATTCGAGTGTCTTGTACTTTAACACTCAGGCTAATTATGGAAAACAGTGATATCACCCAGACTCTTTTTATCTTGAGTATACTGGCACCAGAAGATGAAATTCCCTCTGATGGTGGTGATAGTAGCAAATGATGTAAATATCTGCCTGAAAAACTCTGAGCTGGTGTATCTTGCTGGTTTTTGTTGAGTTTCATTTGGTTTTTTGCCTGTTGTTTAGCCTTTTAGGAGAGGAATGTTAGAGTTAGGGATATTAGAGAGAATTATACTTTACCATTCATTTTCAGGGGAGAAGAATGAATTTCATTAGTTTGGCAGTCTCATTGTAATGGAATTGTGGAGGCACTTCACACTACAGACAGTAGGTGGTATTTTTCCCACCTACCAAGGTATGAGGTGAGCTTGGTGACTGTAGATTCAAGCACAGTTTGTCTCAAAATCTGGACAATGATCCCTGCTAGCAACAGAAGTTTGATGTTGATTTTAGGCATTTTTGTTTTGTTTCATTCCAGCATACCTAAAAGTCTTGCTCTAGGTATTTGTCTTTCCAGAAGCTTTATTCATATAGGATGTTGTTGGCCCATTTTGGTGAGTACACAGAGTACTGGGAAAGATTGATGTTAAGGATGAAGGCGTTGCCAATGCTTTCAACAAGCTGGCCTGACTTTTTTAATGAAACCTAAGTACATGGTTATGTACTGCTCCCTCCATGACTAGTTTCTTGCAGTCTGAGTAAGACTTAAAGTATGCTATTGGCATGCAGAAAGAAGTCATGGTAATACAGTGTATTGTTCCTATGCCCTTATTTTGAGATAAGGGGTTTTTTTGCATTTGTTCAAGAGATATGACGTATTTTGGGGGCTTATTTTTGAAATGTGTAATACAGTTGCTACTGGGTAACCTATGTCATGATTTTCTGTGTTTTTTTTATAGCTGCTTTTGTGTTATAAGTAAGCATTTTCTTACAAACGAGGTAGCCCACGTTGCTCCCCACTGGACAGGTTATCTCACATTTTACATAGGTAAGATGCTGTGCCTAGCTAGTTGCTGTGAAGTGAATGTCTCTCTTCAAGTCATTCTATATCAGTATCCCTCAAAGGGTAAGCACAAAACTTGATGTTCTTTGTTTTTCTTTAAATTTTATCTAGCTATCCATCGAGTATCTGATTTTATTAATTTCTTCATTTTGTGTAGTGTGAAGCAGTGACTCATGTATGAACCCTTGTGCTTTGGGGATTCAGGTTGTTTTGATGTCTCTCCCTCTCTGTCTCCCTGTTCTTTAAAGAGCTTTATTTATGTGTAAGGATTTGGAGGTATTTTCAAAGTGGCATATCATAGATAAAATTATAAACATTTTATAGATTGATATATTAAGGTACAATATGTGTTAAGTGTGTGCAAATCTAAGCTTGCTGCTTATTTTCATAATCAATCTTGACTTTTTTCCTGACCCCCATTTTCTCTGAGTAATGTTGCAAGAAGGGACAGCAATTTTTCAAGCCATATGTTTTCTGAAAAGGATGGTATGTCAAAATTTCTAAATATAAAGCAAATATTTATATAACTGATTGTAAAATGCTCAGTAATGCTGAGCATTGCAATGTTTTGTTTGTGTACGTCTTATTTTTATTACCTCATTGTTTTTCTGTTATTGGCATTCTTTGTCATCTATGCTCTCTATTTTTATACTCTATTTGTAGTTAAATCAGAACATAGTCAGTGAAGGCCAAATTGTTCTGAGAATTATAGTCTCTGCCAATGGTGACTTTTTATTTCTTCTTTCATGTTTTCCTAGATCTTTTCAAACAGCACATTGGAAATTACCCTCTCTAGTTTTGGTACAATAAATCATGGGAGGTCAAATTACCTAAGGTCAGAAACCTTTTTCCAGAAGGACTTGAATACTAAATGTATTAAGAAGAGCATTGTGACTCTTAAAAGGCAAAGTGATGAATAAGTTATCAAAGGAACTTTTAACAAGAGTGGAAGTAATATATATCCCACAGGAAGCTATTAGGAGCCCATTAATACCACAAGCCAAAATTTTACTTACTGAATATAATCTAAATTGCATTGAACTCACCAGCCATCAAGGGAAATACTCTGTTGCTGTGGTCTTATGGCTGATTCATTCCTTTGATTTCTCCAAATATCCTTCTTCCTCCCCTCTTTGTTTACATGAAGAGTTCAAATTCAATTACGTAAGCCACAGTGATTTGGAAAGTCATTTTTCATAACAGGTTGATGTTCCTTGATGCCTGTGAATAACAGAGAAAATTTCCTTGATGATCCACCCATGATGCCCCAACAACTTAAGGTAGTGAGACTTGAGCAGTGCTCCTCACGCAATGCTGTTTTAGACCTTCTGAGCATGTTGGGGTTTGGACGCACCCTTCACAAAGGGCTCGGAGCCGCGTGGCCAGCACAGTGCTGAAGCAGCTGCTCAGCTTTGCTGAAATTGGTACTTCTGCAACTGAAGGGGTGCTTGGGCTGTCTGGGAAAAGATGGCCAAAGGTACCTCATGGCTCACCTATGTACAAGTAAGAAATGGTGGTTAAGGGAGTGAGGTCTCTGTTGTGCAAACCATCCATAGTTCATGAATACTAAGGTGCTGTGCGTGCTAAGGTGCTGTGGGTGCTAAAGTGAGCATCCGTGCGCAGGGAGAAGAGGAAGCCGGTTTTGGCGTGCAGGGGGCTGATGTACCTCTGTGTGTCTGCATGCATCTTCTGGAAGTGTCCCATGCGGGAGCACTTGCCTTTGTGTGTGTTTTGGGCTGAGGCAGGCCCCAGCTGGAGGCATGGCTGGGATTAGTGGTGGCAGCTCTCTCCTGACCATGGCCAGGCCAGTGGCTGTGCTCAGCTGAGCACACTGTCCTCCACACAGTTGCCGGCTCAAGCACCTGCATGTGCGGCATACCCAAAGCCTCTCAGAGGGCAGCTGTGGTCTTCACCTCCTTTGCAAGTCAGGGCCACACAGGCAGACGTGGCTGACGGTGGTTGCTCTGGGCGGCACAGTTTGACGCAGCCCTCGTCCCACCCGTGCTGTGCCATCTGTCACCCAGCAGTCAATAGCACAGCCCCACCGCTGGCCCTGCGCTGACTCCTCATCTGTCAGCCCCAGGGCCATCTCCTAGCTGGTGATGGCTGTTGTCTGACATCCTCCCCCTGCAGCTAGACGATGTCATGACTGAGTATGACTCCGCGGCTGCTCATTCCCTTCCCTTTACCCTCACTTGTCAGGGGGTGAGGGCAAACAGCTGTTTCCACATGAGCACAGCCACATGCTGGGGCTTGCCCAGCCCCACTCCAGGTGGTTTTATAGCACACAGCTTTTCTTTCTCATCCTTTTTAGTAGAGGGGTTAGCTCATCCTCCTGAGTTAAATGCATCCTCAGAATAGATATTGTGGTATAGTTAACTACTGCCAGCATTGGTTTAACCTGGAAACAGTTAACCTCATTTGCTCTCGCAAAACCACAAAAAGGTATATGGTTTAAAGACAGGATTTTCCATTTTTGCTGTCTGGGAGAGTGAGACCTAGTTCTGTTATATTTAAGGAAAATGTCTAGGTCAAAGAACAAAAGCTTCTCTTTGGACGGAATTGTCTCCGGAAGACAGCAGAACAGGGGCAGGGCTGTACGCCTTCACTCTCCGCCCCAGGTGGATAAAGTTTCTGGCACTTTGCACAGTTTTGTTTTTAAATCAGGTCTCTTGTGTTCTCTCACAGGAAAATTTTAAAAAAGAATATTACATAACTCGAGCATGTTAAAATTCCTCATGGCACATAAAAGTACTATTTCAAGTATTTCTTACTTATATATTGCCTGTGTGTGCGCACTTGCCGTTGCTAAATGGTGACAGGAGCTCTGCTGCAAAGCCAAGTCAGAGAAGGGGCTGACTGAGGGAATGTCATCAAGTTCAGCAGTCCCCATTTGATCCGTCACTTACAGATTTTCTTTAAAAAAGGGAAAGCATGGACTAAATGTTAAGCAAAGAAACTTGATCCTTCGTGCTTGACTCAGGTAAATGCCCAGCACCTGGAAGGTATTTTGAGGCAACAGAGAATGATCTCTGAATTGTATCTTCCTCTAGTGGGGATGTAAGCTTTTGCTATTTCTGGTCAGTGAGGGAAGCCTTTGCAGTTATATTTTTTTAATAATACAGGGGCTAAATATAGGCCATATATTTTACGTTACTAGTTCCTTAACCAGCCCCGTCTGGAATATTTAGTAGTGTCTCAATTGTATTCTGATAGTCTATTAACCCTACTTCTCATTTCATGCTCACCAAACTAAAACATTATTCTAAGATACATACGAAAAAAATCTATTAAATAGGATGAACTCTCAGACAACCCCACCCTCACAATGGAGAGAACAAAGCCAAGCACTGAAATGGTTTTGTAACAATTAGCTTCAGTTGGACAAAAGCTTTTGAAGCATTCTTCTTTATTTATCCTTTCTGTTCTGCATTTTTAGAGAGGTGCATTCAACAATTGATCGTACAGTACATACCAAATAGCTAAGCAGCCCTAGTAGGTATTTATTATCTATGCCCTTCACATTTTTTGGTAGCTTCAGTTCTATGACTCATTTTACCATTAGCTTCCACTTTGATGGCCTTTAAACTGTCTATCCATAGCTGTTAAAATGACTGCAAAGTTTGAAATTCTTTCTTGGCATGACTTAATTCTATAACCCAGTTAAATCAGATGGCATGAGCTGTTTCTTAAGTGTTCTTGCTTGCCTCCCTTATTGCTCTGTCTTCAGCTTTTCAAATGTTAAAGTTTGAGGAAGTCTAAAGTTTCTCTCTCCTTTGTTAGGCAATGCAGCTAAAGCCTCTTTGTCATGAAAAGGTATTTGATAAGCACTTAGTGGTTAAAAGATTTAAAATAGAAATTTTAATTTGTCCATGACAAACTTGAAATGTATTTTTGGAATATGCATCAGATTCTCATGAGCATGGGTAGATTAGATTAACATACATACCTTGCTGTGTCAGGTACTGGCTCTAAAATGTACATTTTTACTTTATAATTTTTCCTTTGGAGAGAGAAGCCTTTACGCCACCTTGCATATCCTTTTTGGTTCCAGGGTATGTGTGTAGAATAAGAAAGTGTTCTGCATGACCCTCTCTGTATTGTTAGAGTAGAAGATGGCATACATCTCTTTAGTTTACATTAAAATAGTCATGCTAAACAGAATGACCGTCTATCTATGCTTTAAGTGCACCCTAATCCCATGTCTCCTTAGATTTCTATGTAGGACTCTGCTACTGCCTGCTGTTGGAAACAGAAGAGCAGGTCTGCCCACATATGGCAGTTCTGCATTTCAGTTTCAGATATCAAGCCATATGATCCCAAGGATGCAGAAGAAGCTGTAGTTATTTACTTATTTGTTATATCTAGGTAAATACGAGTGCAGGTTAACTTTTGCCATTCACTTCAGGGCAGAGAGCAAGGATTGTGCCTGCCTAGTATTCTGCTGCTCTGTCTCCTGTCTGCTTAAAATGCCTCCAAGCTGACTGGTGTTTTGGAAAGTTCTTGACAGTTGTCATGAAGGTAGTAGGATATAACAGTGATAGGTGTCTCTGTTTGGGACCATATAATGCTAGGTTTTTCTTCAATGTGCTATATGTAACAACTAAAAGTTTATTATGATGAGTTTTACTCCTGTTCTTTAAAGAATTCATATGTGATTATACTGTTCTCGTGGTTAACTGAAGTGGGATAGCGCTGAGGTAGGACGAAGTTTTGTCAACAACAACAGAGAGGTAAAAATGTTAACTATGCTAGGAAAACTGCACTAGCAGCAGATCCACCCCTATTGTAGATGTAATCAGTTCTAATATGGTATTATAATAGTTCACATTGGTGGCTTCATGACAATGATTTTACAACTTGCAGCTCTTTTGTATCACAGAGTTGATTTATTTGGTGTTTAATCTACACAGTAGGAGAAATAGCATTGACAAACAAAAACTACTTTATGCTAAAAACTTTTTTTTAGATAAAATTAAGTTAAAATTATTTATTTTCAGGACTCTTTATTAAGGGATGAATAAGAACAGAATATTTGGGATAAGAGTATGTGTCTTTACCAGTAGTTTTAAATGTAAGGTATATTTTATAACTAGAAACAGAGAAGCCTGGAGAGAGGTAAAATACTAGTTATTTCAAAACAATCATGCAGTCATAGAATAGAATCATAGAATCATTAAGGTTGGAAAAAGACCTCAGGGATCATCAAGTCCAATGGTCAACACACACCACCTAACCCACTAAACCATGTCCCTAAGCACCACATCTACACGTTTCTTGAACACCTCCAGGGATGGTGACTCCACCACTTCCCTGGGCAGCCTGTTCCAATGCCTGATCACTCTTTCAGTGAAGGAATTTTTTCTAATATCCAGCCTAAACCTCCCCTGGTGCAACTTGAGGCTGTTTCCTCTTGTCCTATCACTTCTTACTTTAGAGAAGCGGCCAGCACCCACCTCACTACAACCTCCTTTTAGGTGGTTGTTTCAAAGCAATCATGCTTTGAAAGCTGTTCACACTTAGGATTTTCAAATAGAAAGGATTTGTGGAGTCTTTTTTTTCTCATTAATGTACAGGGAACTTATGTGTATTCTGCCAGTTAACATTAACGGGGAATACCCAAATAAATCTCTTATTGCAATGAAGGGATCTCATGGAGTGTAAACCACCAAAGCATTTTTATACAAGTGGAAATGCTAAAATGTCTCTTTACAGACCTGAACATTTAAAGTGAGAATACTGTATTAGGTGTTTATGATGCATAGCCAGTAATGCTATTTAAGGTACAGTTTTCTCATGATCTGAAAAGTGGTGACATGTAGCAGTTTTTGCTGTTATTCCGAGTGTAAGTAAATATAATATTAAATATTCAAGAAATCAACACTAGTCATTTATGAAATTATCTAGATCCAAATTAGCACATTATGTACTTAGTAAATTTTAAGGACAGGTACATAAATTCTCTGAGTAAATGAAAAGAAGAAATTTTCTTGTCTCCTTAAGGTTGATACAAGCCATTGGAAACAGAGAAATCTTGTCCTTGGTCATACCTTGTGCAAATAGGTGTATAAAATATCATCTCCTAAATATGTATGAGTAACATTAGTGCAGTGCTTGATAGGATGATGAACATAAAGCTGTCAAAGAACAGCGAAGTCTACCTGAAAAAAGTAACCTTATTGCAAGAAAGTGTTAGTGGCAAAAGATACATTGTGGGTTGTCTTGGGGTTTTTAAAGAGACAGGATTTTCTAATATTCCACAGAACACTGTGCAAAAAGGGACTCCATAAGTGTAGCAAGTGCCTATATCTAATCCAAACTCTTACCTGCTTCCCTGCCAAACCTCTTGGTGCACAGTGCCTTAGATGTCACATCCTTTGCCATGCTGAGGACACTTCCATTTCCCTACCTGCAGCATGCCTTACATTCCCAGCACTGTAACCTTTGAAATAAGCTGTTGTAGAAGTGTTACTTTTCCAGAGTGTCTGTGGCAGGATCCATGCTGCTGTTCTTTTGCTGTTATTCTTATGGCTTTGCACCTGCAAACCCTGATGCTGCTTTTATGGCAGATTCTCATAGGAAACAATTGCCACTCCTGTAGGAATCATCCCTTCTTTCCCCACTTTTTCTTACTCATTACTTTATGAGCTTTTGTTTAAAAGAGAGGAAGACTAAAACTTTATGGAGAATACAGAAGATAATAGGAATTTGGAATATCTGTTCAGTATTACCTGTGCACAAAAGCTGATCATGCAACACTTGTGTCAACATGCACATTAAGGATGCTCCAGTACCACTAGAAACATCACAAGTGGCAACTACCAGAAGGGAGTTTGAGAGGATTCTGATGGAAAGTGCATAGTGCTTAGGGGAAATCACGGCCATGACAATCACCACCCTCTGCTCCAGAGAGAGTAGCCTGAGAAAGATAGTCCAGGGAGTTCATCACTGCTCTTCTTTGCTCACCACTGGGGAGAGATTTCCTTTTCCCTTTTTTTGGGGGGGTTTTTGTGTTGGTTTTTTTTTTTACCCCTTCCCTCTCTGTCTCTCTTTTTCTCACCTCCATTTGTACCTTGAGATAACTTTGAAGTCTTTGAGCTTTGAATGTATGCCATGAACTATGGACCCTGCTATGAACCTATCTCAACATCTTTTGTGTAACACTGTTTTCCAAGTATACTTGAGAACATAGATGTACACGGCAGCTTTAAGAAGTAGAGAACTATTGTCTATGCAACTGTCACCCGGAGATTCAGACAAAGTTCAGGATCTACTGTCTTGGGCATGACTGGGCACGTAATGGGTGTGTTTATGTGATGCAGTACAGTGCTTATACAGTGATACCTGAGAAGTATCGTTACTACAGGCTTGCTCAGGCATTTGAGTTTTATACCCACGATGCTGTTGAGAACACAGCCTGGGGAAAGCTCTGCACTTACACAGCTGCATGCTTTCTGGTACCCAGATTAACCTGGGTTTCTCCACTTTGAACAGGACTGTGGACATTAACAGTAGTGATCATGAGTTATTCCTCTTAGGGTCTTGCAGTTTAAACAGAAAAGATAAGTATTCGACATAAAACATTATTCCAAAGCAGATAAATGGCAAGGCAAGCACCCATCTCTCTCAAATCCCATACCTGTGTTCTGGCCTACTGATCTACAGTGCTGCAGTTTACTAATGGTAAAATCCTTTACATCCAGACACAGATTTACATACTATTCAGTTCTGTATGTCTTCAAAATACGTTTAGAGATAAATATAAAACAGGGTCGTGATCAGGCTTGGCTAGTCTTTAATAACATTTTCAGAAAGGTTTTTCAGAAGGCTGGAATAGTGAGATGTAGCTTGATAATTCTGCTTTTTCTCTGACATGAATAAAGCTAGCTCTTAAAAAATCTGATGCAATCTACACTTTTGATGTCGTAAGTTAAGACTCCAAAGAAAATGAAATCTTTCCAGAGGGAGGTCCAAAGAAACTCTAGAAAGAATTTGGAAGAGCTTTGAAAATGATAACCAGCTGTTTGTGAAGCAGCAGGCTGCTACTACAGAAAGAGCTGCAAACCTAATAATAGCTTGGAAAGAATGACTAGCTACCTTATGCTTTCAGAATATCTGGCTGAGTATATCCCCTTCATCTGATACCTAAGTATTTCAGCTCAGAGACCACCTGTGTAAATCAGCCTTTTCAAGAATGTGAGGTATAGAGGCATACCACGTAACGTGCATTCTTCACACGAAATAATCCTAACTACCATATCTCTAGTTGACAGCTTCTGACACACAACATATTAAGACTGCATTATTCTTGTTTAAAAAAGAGTGCTGTATATACACACAGAAAATTACTTCTTTCTTTAAAAGATTGAAAGCTATGTTACTTATAAAATGACAAATTGACTGAGTATGTTTATAAAATTATATGTTTTACTTTGAATGTCTATTCTGGTGGTACTTGGGCTCAGACTCAGACATATGGGAAGACTTATTTAAGACCTCAAAGCTTTACATAGATGCTGAATAATTCAATCTCTGATTCATTACCTATGTGAAACAGGTTCCTGCTAAATATTATTCCATATACTGACTCTTCAGCCTCAGAGAGCCTTAAAGATATGTGTACACTATGTAACCTTAACACTGCAGAGACAGAGAGATCTGTCCTGAATTAAGTCAGAAGCCTGCATGATAGAAACAGTATTAGGTCTTACCTATCCAGTAAGGAATATTGACAGATATTCCAGGATGGTGGAACTGCATCCATTTTTAATTAGTCCTACTTATCATAAAACTAGCTCAGTCTCTGCATGGTGCTCAGCTGTATCACATAGCCCAACATACCTGTAATATCCATGCGAGTTACTTTGCCCCAGTGGTTACCCAATAAATACAAAGGAAAACACGGAGTAATAGAAACAAATGGAGCTGGCTTTACTCTGCATCTTCATAATGCACCGTGTCACTTACTTTCTCTGGTTGCACCAACATCCCTCATTCTGTACTGAAATGTGTGGCAGTACCTGGCCTGTCAGTCTGCTGAAGGGGTGAGTTTGTCAGGTAACATAAGTAGTGGAAGACTAATCTGGGAAACTCAGGGCACGTTTTTTCCTCACAGAGCAGTCAGTCAGCAGGATGAAGGTATTCTTTTGGACCGGATACATCACCCCTAATATGTATTTTGGGCTGTCCTATAAAGAAGATACATCAATTTATGAACTGGTGATATCAGGTGATGAGTTAGCAGAAATGAGCCTCTCTTGCAGATACTAACCAGGGTCCCATCCCACTTCTATCCCAGACAGCAGGGTGAGAGAACAATCTAGTACAATTTACAACAATCCAGCCATTACAATATTATGTTATACTGTGTAGACAGGTGCTTTGAATGACAGGCAATGCCCTTATAAACAGGGGCCAGAAGTCTTGGCTTCCACATCTTAGTTCTTCTACTATATAAGCAGTGCCACAAGTCACACTCTAGGTAAGAAATTCAAAATTTTCTGTTCATTGTCGGAATATAAATTGGAAGAGCTGCTACACCAAGTGTTTGAAAACTAAGCAGCTATTTTGATAAATTTAAGCCATGAGGAGAAAAGGTTTACTGATATGACACTGGGAAAATATGAGCAGACTAGCATGGATTATAAATTGCTTTGAAATAAGCAGCTGAATAATAAGTGGATAAGGAACTAAAGAGATGAAAGACGAAAAAATGAGAATGAGCAACTGAATAATAAGTGAGTAAGGAACAGAAGAAACCTAAGTTAAAAAAAGTGGACACAAGCAAAAAAGGGGGAGTTTGTGATCTAGAGAGCACAGGAAGAGGAGCAAGAACTAGTTTCTCACAGGGTTCTGCCATAATTTCAAAGTACCTGGACTTTGATATCTAAACCTAAATGTCAACACTAAATTCAGCAGTCTGATTTCAAAGGCAATACAGGCCTTACTGGTCCAAGTTGATGCAGCACTGCAGACAGCCACCCATGTAGTCTCAGAGGCTGTAAATTAGGATGGGATGGTTGCATTGGTTTTTACAATGCTTAAATTCACTGCTTTATTCATCCAATTGGAAACAGTGGGTCCTCTGTTGCGTACAGTAGCAGTCATAATAAAAATTCTGTACTCTGTCCTATTGATTTTCTATGTAATTGAGATCCTGGTTTTAGAAATATTAATGGTTTGACATTTATTTTTTCATAGTTTACTCATTTTCTTTGTAAATGAGTTACATTTTTTGTTTCCTTTTAATCAGAGAAAAGAGGATGGCAAATCTAAAATCTTTTTCATGATACAGAGAGACAGTGAATGTTTGAGGTGGGGCAAATGTAGTGCTTGTACTAATACTTTGCTAGTACTTCTCTCGATCTCTGGAATTCCCGCTTCTGGATTTTGCTGTCCTTTCCAAACAGCTTACAGGTTTGCCTTGCATCAGACAATATTGTGTGGTAACCAACACACTGTCATTCTGTAAATGAGTGATAAGCTTTAAGGTCTTCAGCCAATTATTTGGAGTTTCTAATGCTTTAAATCTGCTCAGTGAAAATCATTCTTGTGTGTAAAAGACACAGAGACTTGCTGGGCTTCCACGAGAACAGAAATGTTTCAGATGTGTTGTTCTCAGACTCCACAGGAGCTCAGGACAACGTCCACTATTCACAGATCAGATGGCATCTTACATCCTGCACATGATGTAGAATCAGCTGATCATCATCCTGGTGTTAGATCCATACCCCGGGTGTGTATGTGTGTGGAAAGAGAGAGAGAGATGTATACATGTACAGTTCTACAACTCATAGTTCTGGGTGATTCTGATATGTTTGAAAAGAAATAGAAGTATGTAGTGCACTCAAGTGAAAGGTGACCACTTTGAACATGAGCACAGAGATTGCTTAGTTAACTGTAAAAGGACTCCTGCTTCTAAATGCTTTATCCTTTCTTTTGAAAGACAAAATAGTCAGACCTCATTTTACAATGTGATATCTGTAAATACAAGGCAGACTTTTTAGAGATAAATACCCACAATATCCATCACCTCTTGATTTAGAATAGTTCAAAATAACCAGCATAAGGATCATTAATCTTGCTTTCCAGAACAGTAAAAGAAAGTGCTTTTATATACACGTACTGTATAAAGTTGTCAGTCTTACTAGGGGAATTAAAACACAGAGGGAAATACATTTATTCACTATACAAATGCTCCAGCAGGAGGAAGACAGAATTGTTTTAAGAAACTTTTGTTCATTTCTTCAGTCAGAAATATGAGACAAAATATTTATTGAGGTTTCACTAAACTGAACTTAGGTTTGTCACATGTGTATTCTCTATATTTACAAACATGCCAGCAGATATATAAAACAGCTATAAGTGGCAGGAAGCCAAACAGGAATGAAGCTGAAAAAAGTTCTAGGAGGAAGTACTAGGATTAAGCAGCTGTAATGATAGCACTGTTTGCCTTGTTACACTAGGATTCTCAGTCGAAACAAAACACTTTTTTCCCTTGATCCTTCACTGTTATTGCATGCACACATAGATATGCAACAGTTAAGTAGCGCAAAGGCAGTGCAGAGCCTGTTTCCTCCCACTCTAATCTTTAATTGTGAGTAATGAAGAATACAAAATAATGTGCATGTAAAAGTAGGAAACATCTTTATATATTTCAATTCCCACAGAAAGAAAAATCAAAGTTGTATGTATGTGCTTTACAGCATATCTTCAATGTCTTCTCTTTCTTTGAGAAGCAGCCTCTCTGTAGCAAAGTTTTTTAGCAGCTTGGAATGTGCTCTGGCAACAAAAGCTTGAAAGAAATGCTTTTGGACTTCAGTAAAGCTTTTGATATGCTATCACCTGGGAAATCACGTAGATGGAATAAAGTGAGTACCAGGAGGAGATATATAATGTGACTGAAGAGCTGCTTGGAGAGCAGGTGATGAGGTATATGGTGGGGAACTTACCAAACTGGAAGAGTTCCTTAAAGATCTGTGTTTGAGTGGTCCAAAAAAGTAATAAAATAGCATGGTGATTAAATTGCCTGGAAAAAAATGTAAGCTGGAAAGTATTATTTAGGATATTACGCATGAAAAATTGAATTATTTTGTCTAGTGAAATTACAGGGAAAAAAGTAAGTTTAATAACACTAGTTATTAAAACACACTCAAGGTTTAATCACAAGCTCTTCAATTGCACAACAAACGGTTCTACAAACTGGAGTTTCGCATCATTTGATGGTGAGTGGATTATCTGGATGTATATTTGTGCATCCCAGGTGACTGGGAGCTATGAGTGTGCCAAGAGCATGAACAACCCCACTGTGACCTTACTGTGTGCCAGACAATCTGTTTTGAGTAAGTGCGTGGAACTGAAACTATCAGTATTCAAAGCACTGTTAAGTTCTTACCTGAAATACTGTGCATAATTCTGGAAAACTGAATTCCAACTAGAGTGGAGAGGGGCTGTGTTAGATAACTGTGGTTGCAGAAATACTAGCAGGTAACACAGAGTGGTAGCACCACAAAGAGCTGATGCCCAGAGAGCGCACCAGAGCTGTGCAGCCTCACCAGCTCAGTCCTGGAAGTTGTACAGTGTCCTAACATGGCACTATGCCCATCCTAATCAGCTCAAGGTCTCTGCAGGTGTGTTAACTTGCAGAAGTTCAAAAGAACTATTGAAGTTAAGAGTCAGTGTTGATGCATGAACAGTTAAGTATTAAACTGGAGGTAAATTAGTTTAGGCTGGAAATGAGAAGACTGTTTCTAGCCATGAGACATGACACCTGAAGTTCCAAGGAACAATCTCACCACTGGGACCTGAGACTTTGAACACTGTTGTAGTTAGGGTTAACGTTGCTTATCTGCTGGTGCAATGCTCTCTCACCTTTGAGGATTGAGTCTGTTGTGCCCATTAAACATCCCTTGATACAGTTTTGTGTGTCATAAAGGCCCTTGAAACTGAATTTTATGTACTTGAGAATAATCTCTATTCTTTCAATCCCCTTGTGTGCAATTTGAGGAAACAATGGTATCTCTAAAAAATTTAGAGAAGAAAAGCAGTGGATTTACAATCCCCGGGAGAAGCTTGTAAACTCTTACTGGGGTGCTTAGAAAAGGACATTATCATATTTGAAAAGCAGAGGCAGTGGAAAACAACCTTCAGAGTTGTAACCTTGAGGGCTTTTTTTTCTCCTTGAGGATACCACTTTTCTGTAACCCATATTTTTTTATGCAAGAAAATGTTTCTTCTTTTTTCCTTCACTTTTTAAAATTAACATTTCAGATGTGGTGGTGCAGTAGAGCAGACACTAATAGCTTTGCAAATCGTAATCTTAACCCTACACTGGCATCCAGCGATATCAAGTTTTTGATAGATATAGAGAGAGAACTAAAAAGACTTTTAACGGCATATGAGTACTTTTTGGTTTTAGGCTAGGATAGTTCAGCATGTGTGAGCCTCAGCTAAGTGTGCCATGGCTGAAAGACAGCATAATTGCATTGCATAGCCTGCTCTAATTGAAATTGTCTGTCTAAAGCTAGTTTTTGCTGAACTTCTTCCCACATTACAAAAAGTGAAATCATCATACTTTTTCTGATCACATAAGAAGAAAAACTAAACAGGAATGAGACCTGAAGACTGAGCCATCCAGTGATGTGTCTTGTTCAAGCTGTGAAAGCTGGTAACGAGGCCCGAATCCGGTAGGAGGAGGGGTAGTTGTAGTATGTCCCTGCTCTAGAGCAGGGGTATAATACCTGTACTGTATAGAGGGAACTGCTAATAATGGTAATATTAATATAAAATAGATTTATATGAAGGAAAGAAACACCCATTATCTATGTACCTACTGGTTTCTGAATGTTACTAGCCATTACTCTGCCTTTTATCTGGGCACCTTAAGCACCCACTTTTAAATGTTCGTCTCATCACTGTTATGAAGTATTTCATGCTTTGCTCCCAAAAGGTATCAGAAAGTTATCTAACAGTTTATCTTTGAAGATAACGCTGAGGATAGTCAGGTGTAATTGCAATTCCTCCTTGTCACAGTATTAAGAAGGAAAGGAAAATAGTTGTTGCTTTGAAACTTGTAACTTGTACTTGTTAAAATTAGTAACTTGTATAGTTGCCTGTGGTTCCATCTTAGAAAACAAAAAACGTCCTGTGAGAAAGTGAAATATTAAAAAAAAAAAACCCTTAACTATGCTATAAATTGATTGTAAATAACCTGAAATGTGTGTAAAATTATTAACTGAATAAAGAATGCAAACATTTTCTAGTAAAAAGTTAAGCTTTATTTTGCTCACCACTATACAGACAAATAGTAAAGGGTGTCTGCCCAGATAGCTCACTGTCTGTATGATATGGCATCATTAAATTATTTGACTAAATCAGTTAACATGATAACATAAAGGATTCTCATTAATATCTGTCTATCATATTTAGGAAGAATCTTGAGATTTGAAAATTTCATGCATGAGCCAGAAAAGGATTGTACTCAGACCAGTAATTAAAATAGCTCTTCAGTTCTAATGGTCTAACATTGAAATTCCAACTGTGTTCAAGGCTGGCATCACTTTGTATCTCTTGCTTGAAAGAGCTGAAAATTTTTTATGTTCAAAAAATAATAGGCTTTCCCTAGGGAAGCTATTAGGTATCTTTCTTCTCTATGGTTTTCCCTTAGTGCTTCAGTTCTTTATAATCTTCAATACTGTAAAAGTTAATATTATCTATTAGTTTAATTTTCACCAGATAAATGGTGATTCTTTTATAAACCACTTAAAGCAAAGCCATCCAAATGTAACTGAAGGTATTATACCTTGGAAATACCTGAAGTTAACAACCAATTCTTTACCTGAAATGAAATGTCCTTTATTGACACTCAGCACTGTTTATGTTCATCAGTTAATTTTTATTACACATATAGTCTACTTATGAGCAAAGAAAATATAAATATTTGAACATCGGTACATGCCTTGTGATTAATATTGTGATAAACTATTGATAGAGGATTTACTGTGCTAGATTTATGAATTATCAAATCTTTTTCAAGGGAATTGACCCCTTTTTTACTTTGAATTGTTAGTGTAAGCATTAGTTGTTATATACCTCCGCCAGCTTTTTGTTGGTTTCTAATTTTACCTGATCCCT
Source organism: Pterocles gutturalis (assembly GCF_000699245.1). Classification (NCBI taxonomy): domain Eukaryota; kingdom Metazoa; phylum Chordata; class Aves; order Pterocliformes; family Pteroclidae; genus Pterocles; species Pterocles gutturalis. The sequence continues at coordinate 9,114 of NW_010100017.1, read as the reverse complement.
GATCACGTCTGTGCATTTCTTCTTACTCACAAATGAAGATCTTGTGCTACATTTATGAAAATGTGACAATTGTGCAATGTCTCATAGAAATTTATTTAAGGTACTTTAGCTAATTCTTTTTCTTTCATTTTGAAAACTGAGAATTTTAGGGGAGGGGTAATAAATAAATATAAATATGTTTTGACAGAACTCTTGTGCATATTGACACTTTTAAATGATTGGCCTTCCAAAAATGGATTAACTGCTATTGCTATTGTTTGGGTGTGTGCAAGAGTGCTTCTGACAAAAGTACAACCTGGTCTCACCAGCCTAAATTTTTTTTTGGATGCTTACAGGAACCATACTAACAAATAGAAAGAGATCTAGAGCACAAAAAACCCACCCTGAAATGTGGTAGATGCAAATTTATGCAGCTACCATTGCACTGTCAGACTTGTGTGGCACTGTCTGAAGAACAATATAGACACAACTCAGCTCAGACTCCTCCTTTGTACCACATAAAAGTATCTATCTGGATTAGAAGGTCTCCATAAACATCAGGTTTTATTTGATTTTGTCAATGAACTAAACTTGCAACTTCCAAATTGCAAATATTGTGCTTCTGCAGTAAAAGGTTTTGAGGTACAATGTTCTTGCTCAGATGGAAGAAATAGCACACTTTAAGGAAGCCTTGTGCAATGTTTAGGGTAGGTCAAAGGATGTGGAAGGAAAATGTCATTTCTCTACTGGCACTATAACGGTATAGCTCAGGTCACTTTAGTTGTTGCTCTAAGGCCAGTACTGGCCTTGCCTTTTCCTGCATGCACACACATTTTCTCCTGAGACAGCTTTATCCTCCACTTTCTTCATCTGTGGCATCTTCTCTAACAAGGAGTCTGTAATATTTTCCATAATGTAATTTTTATCACCCTAGAGCTTTTCAAACAACCTGTAGACTGAGACTTTTAGCTTTTATATTTATGAAAGCTACTTAAAATAAAATGGCTTTTGTAATCCTCATATTCTTACCTAGTAGAAGCAGTATCTTACTTTTAGGGAAGATGCAACTGATTTTCAGACCAGTTTTACCAAAGATACGAAATGAACAATAATTTTCTTCTCTGGATTGGCATGAGTAATTCCATACGCACTGCATTTATGCAATAGCTGTGTAGGGCACAGTCTTCCAGAGAATACTGATCAGTGCACACTAGGAACAACATACAGAGTGAAGGGGAGTACGAATGAGGAAGATGAGTTTTACCATGTATCATACCTATTAAATTGTATTTGACCACTAAAGAATTTTCACATAGAAAAGCTGAAAATGTGTAGTTGCCTTTTTAGACATAAACACTGGCATTTTTACCTGCTATTTTTGTTTGCTTTTTGTTGTATGATATAGATGGGCTCTTTTTTAACTAAAAACATATTATCATGCATTCGAGCATCCCTCTTGAGAGAAACAGCTGAAGCTTGACATATGTATGTATTCTTGAAACATGATCATACAAAGTAAACATCTCTGCTGGCATATCTGCAGCAGTTAAAGTTGCCACAAACAATTCCAGTTTTCAGTAAACAGAATCCTCCATTCCAAGCATGTTTCGTACATAAAGAGTAATTAGTTTGGTTGCATAGATGTCCGAATCTCAACACAAATACAGTGTGAAAATGGTTACCCCAGGTAACTAGTCAATAACAGTTTGAGCCATTTTTTTATATTTATAAATATACCTCTTATTTTCAGTATATAAAACAAATTGGGTTTTTTTGGCAGATCATCTCAACTAGTCTACACTATCTAGCTGTATTTATTTGAGGTGGACGCCTGGCCTGCAGTCCAGGATCTGAACTGTGTAAATGGACTCCAGCTTAGCTATAAAGTGAATTGAGCGAAAGTCCTGGATCTGAGCTTGTTACAATTTTGAGATATTCAAATTGAAAAGCTTTGTATTGTGCCTTTAGCTTATGACTCCTGATCATCAATCATTTTATTTCTGTAGTGTTCTTTTAATTAAAAGATCTGGATCTTTCACAAAAATGTTATGTATCCCTTACATGAAAACACTATGAGTGGCTTTCTGTAGTAAGACTGATATAGAAATATGTATCATGATCTTCATTCCCCTAAGCCACACTACTTCCTACATTTAAAAGAGATGTGACTAAACAGCTGTATTTGAACAGTTGAAAACACAACACGAATTGATATTTCATAGTGGAAAACAACCAAAATGTCTCAATGTGTTTTAATTTATAGCTTTTTTATATCAAAAGCTGAACCAATTGTAACCTATGCTACTTTTATTTACATTCCATACATATGTGATAAGTATTGGTACCATAATTTTTGCAGCGGAAATGTGACTTGACTGGAATGATGATTCTTTACTAACATTCTGGTGAAAGGATACAGTTTTCCTCAGCTGCTCTTTTTTATCTTACAGTTTGCACTTGTTTGAAGGTACAATCAGGGAAGATATTTAGGAGGTGTGACCAATGCAAACATACTGGGTCCTAGATACTGAAGTGTCCCTGTACTGATAGGCCTTTCTTGTCTCACCTCGTTGACAAGGTGACCCTCCTTGCATCTGAGCACAGCTGCTGTTGTCAGGGCCTTTCTGTCAAAAATTGTCTGCATTGTAAAGCGTAGCTTCTGTATTTTTGACCTTTAATAGGGATATTTTTCTCTATCTGTATAGACCAGTAAAGGAATAGAAGCGAAGTAGAATTGGAATCTCCCTTCTTCTTGAAAAAAATGTTCTATTCACAATCTCCAAAATTGTGTTCTTGTTTTTATAACCCTGCAAAAATATAGGATATTTCTTCCTTATCACTAGATTCCTTGATATACTTCACATTTATCTTATTATATCTTATGGCATACTTTGACTCCCATGGGATATTCTGGTTCAGACTGAATTTTAGTCCTCTCAGCTGTCCAGAGTCATTGTGTTTCCTGCCTCCTTGTCTTTAATCTCTTCCAGTGTGAGGAGTCACCTGTTTTTACTTGTAGCTGGTTATCCTGAATGCTTTCTCTTCTTTTATTTGGTTATTTTCATCATCACTGTATTATGTTCCTCCAGGGAACACCTGATGCTTTGGGCACGGTGCTTTGCATGTGAATTAGACTATCCTGTTCTTTATGAATTTTTGTAATGTGTTTATTACCCCAGGATCTGAGCACCTCCCAGTAGTACATTAAGTAACCAAATCTGTGACAGGTTATTTGCTTCCTTATCCTTTCCTTAGACTTGCAGAGGAATATTTTCCTTTGGTATGGTTTTCTGTTGTTATTTTTTAAATGTGAGACCTATTTATTTGTGCTACAGAAAGAGATATGAAAGAACGGTGTTTTGCAATTGTAGCAGAAGTGTTGAGTTCTTGGTTCCCAGGGATATTCATCCCAAAGTCAATTCCCAAATAAATAGGAGTTGCCTAGCTTTCACAAAGGCAGAGCTGTGACTTTTCTAGTAAAGTATAATAATTGCTACTATTGATGATATAGAAATAAATTTTTTTGGCTACTCAGAAAGTGCTTTTAACCATGAAATTTTTGGTATTTTACTGATGAACCTTAAGGAAAATAAAAGTTTTAACTTGTTATCTAGTAATGTGTCTACAAATGTTTCTTGGAATGTCAAATCTAATTTCTGTTGTAGATAATGTAGTCAAAAATTTTGCTCAGAAAAAAGGGTAAGTCTTGTTTCTTAATAGATATTTCTCTTTCCTTGACTTCTCTAATAAAGTTAGTACTGGTTATCTTTTATAAATGCAATTATATATGCAGGTTACAGCTTGTTTACTTTTGTGTTGCCTTTGGACTGTACTGAATTGGCTTCATCACTGCCATACATTTATGTGCAGTGGTAGTGTCAAATATGACATGCTTGAAATGTAAAATATCTATAATGAAAACACAGATAAATACTAGAAACTTAAATAAATGTATTTTTTTCCTGAACATGATGCACTATCCGTTTTACAGAGTTCTCGGGTAAAATGTTATGGGGGAACTAGTCCGTTCATAGCTCTCAGAGCTGAGTCAGAACTGGGTTTACATTTGTTATCTGATAAGGATGTTGGTCGTCTCTCTCCATCCCATGAATAGCGAACACTGAGGCTCTTCCTGCTCAGAAAGGCTTATTACGGTTAGATTGGCTTCTAAACCAAGCTAATACAGGTCACAAAGTGGGGTAAATTGGCAGCTGCTCTAACTGATGAAAAAAATAATTGCAGTGTGAGGCAAGAGAAGTTCTAAACTATTTTTTCCTTAGCAGAAAATAGGTATTATCAAATACAGAGACAGCTATGTTAAAGTAACCTTGAATTTTTGCCTTGAAGCCAAAAACTGCTGGAATTTTCAGCCACGGTAATGGCTACATTCGAACGGTTGCATAATGAAATTCCAACATCTAAAAAAGTTTCTTCTGCATCCCCCACCCAACTCAATGGTGTTATTTTTCCAGGAGGAAAGCCTGTATAACTGTGGCTTTCTTTTGCACGCTTCAGAATGGTGTCCTTGAGACCTTTTTGATGCTTTGATAAGCGCCAGACTGGTAAGATCGTGTATCTGAAATTGGCACATAACATTTAACCTCAGGAACTCCAAATGAGAGCATTGTAACTCTAGAAGAGATAACACTGAGCTCTCAGCATTAACTATGAGTGTAGTTATCAAATTAAAAAAAAAAGTCAAGTAATTTTGAGTATTTTTCTCAAGTTCTCATGTAGTCAAGAAAATGTGTCAATTGCTTATTGGACAAAATATACAAGTCATAGTAAGAAATACAAGGAGATGGTGAATTAATTCATACTGCTTTACATCACGAAGATCAGAGGCTGTTGGTGGGAAAGTAAATGTGAATAGGGTCAGAAAGAGTTAAATATATTGCCAAGATACAGAAGACCTAATATAATCTGAGGAGCAAAATTCCTTGGTTTCTTTCATCTCTGTGATTTTTCAGTGACCCAGTATGAATTGTAAATAGGTAGATGATTGCTAGGCAGAAAATCTTACTGTGTATTCTTCACCAATTCTAGTAATAATGCTTTTTCAAATGCCTGCAGATTGTTTTATCACAAACTTCAGTATAATTTCCTTTCTACAAGACATACCATTTTGCTCTAGCAGAAGGAATACTTTCAAAAACTGAGGTAAATATCTGATGCAGCTTAAGGATACGCCCTGAAGCAGAACATAATATTTGCATAAGAAATAACTGACTTATCACATACATTTTCCCATGTAATTTGCTAGCTTGCCTCCAAGGGGCATGTAAACCTGAAAGAGAGGGAAGTCAAATAAAAAAAGAGGAATTTTTGCTTCAAAAGAACAATCTTATCAGAGGAGTTTGTAGGTTGTATCCTGATAGGAAGGGGTTTGTCTCTCTGGGATACATGGAAAATTTTTTAGGCAATTTGTGTGACAACTTAGCTGGTATATTGAAAATGTATTCCCTGTATGTTGTAATGCAAAAGTATGGTATCTTTAAATGTGCTTATGCTTCTTAGAAGCTGAATTGCAACATCAAGGATATTTAAGATGACAAAAGTATTTTTAGATAGCTGAATTGCTAGGAGCTGGTGATGTTTTATCAGAATGTCATATCCCATTTTAATGTAGTGTAATGAAGACATTATTTTTGAAAGGAGGAAGAACTGACACACAAAATAAAAACATGAATAAAGTATGTACAGTCAACCAAATCATTCAAGGTGCATATAGTAAAAGATTGAAGAAAAATGGTGTCTGGCTGATGTTGAGCATGCACATAAATAGATTAGTGGGAGCTGAAAATGTAACTTTAAATTAATACCAGCAATGAAATAAAAGTGTAAAAGAGAGGGGCTGGTAAAGCATGATACCAAACATCACTGCTTTAAATATTTATTTTTATAAACGCTTCTGGTTGGTGGCCAGGAAAACTGGAAAGTATCTTTCCATTCAGTATATTTTATTAATCGCATGGGTCTTTTGAGAGGAACAGAGTAGTATGTATGTCATTGCTGAATTGTGAACGTGATGTCTCTCCTGCTTTTGACAATTGGGGGGTTTTGTGTGTAAGCCAATGTCCGTTTGAAATCAGTAAAAAAAGACATTAAGTTCGATGGGAAGTAGGTCAGATTCTTACTCATTTACCATTAGAGAGTTTTTATCATTGATTCTCATCTGCTTCTCTCAGTCAAGCTACACATAGAACTATCTGAAATACCCCTCTTTGTTGAGGTCATCTTCCACATGTCATCAAGTTCAGGACATGAATGGCTCACATGTTTTCTGGAGAAAGGCAACCATCAGCTGGGATGTAATTTAAGGAACCTTTAAGTAACAAAACACAAAGAAGAGTTTCATTAGGAAATAATTTTTAAATTTATACTTATTAAATTCAGTGAATCAAAACCAGGCTGCATTATTGATCCATTTCCCTGTGCAGTGTGCATATTTTTTTCCCATTTATCCAAACCATTGAAAGCCAGGAAGATGCTATTTCTGTAGGATTGCCTGTAGCCATACACTGGTGAAAATTTATGCAACTCTAAGGATCTATCTTGTGGCTCTATTTGTAGGATGTAGACTGTGCTTTCTACTTATTTGGCATTTGTGCAGAACTCAGTGAGTGAACGTTCAGACTCTGTTAGTCACTCGGCATGCTCCTGGTGACCTCAGTGGAGTCAGTGGGTTTACCCCAACAACACAGAAGGGAAAATGTCACTCCTGAAGTATCTTCAAAATGGTATTGCCTTTGTGACTTAATAAAGTCTGGGTCTGTACAGTTGTGCTCGAACCACAGTGCTCAGTAAAGAGAGGTTCTGTTGAATAAGTGGAAGGAGTCTTTCTGGCCAGATTGTTGAGAACCATGCCGTGCTGGTCTTTGCTGGAAGCCGTATTTTGCATATCTTACAATAGCAGGATTTTTTGTCAATGCCAGAACTATTGCAGTCAGTCATCATTCATGGAAATGTAAAAATTTTGTAGTGCCAAGTGGTAGAAAGACAATGATACTGGACTCTTTTCAATGCATGGCACTTGTGTATCCTAAACATATGGTAATATTTGTGACTGCAGATGGGCACCTCTGGCTCCTTTTAAAGTCAGCATTTGATGATTTACACACCAGAATGTGTTTCACTAGACTATGATGCTGTAAGATGGTACAATATAATATTCTTTCTGCCATTAGGTTAGCAATGAAATCTCTGTGCTACCAACACATTATGAGGCAAACTGACCCACCATAAGAGTAAGAACAAACTCCACTTTATTAAATGAGTGATAAAACTGAGCAATATCATTACCAAAATAAGTGTGAGGGAATCAGATGAAGTTTAAGAAATGCTGCACTAATTTAGCAGTCACAATTACATAAGTCACAAATTCAGCTTTTGTAGATGTTTATGTGAAATAACAGTGCAGTATCGCAGATGGCACTTAACATGTCAGTATTGTTCTTGTGATTAGGAGGAATACCTGCAAAATCTGAAGCAGTGTTATTGTTCATATTAAGGTTGAGAATATAGTTTGAATGCAGCTGAAACTGAATCAGTCTGAAACAGCAGCTTTGTTATTCCAGGCAGAATATACAAGCAGAGATTACAAAGTCAGAGATGCAGAGATCATACTGGTGCCACTGCAGAATATACTTTGTAGTATCAAAGCAGAACTTACATCTGGCTGCCATGCCAAAGGTTTCTTTGCTTTGCTTTGTTTCAGAAGCTTCTTTCTTTTTCCTTTGCTGGTTGAGGTGCTGGCATTGCTCATCTGGGAGATGGATCTAACAGCTTTGTAGAGTACAGTGTTTTCATGCATTGGGACAATCCTCTGTTTGCCTGTTGTGAACAGACTGTCTGCTTTACAGTGTTCAGGCAACTTAAAGAAACCAAATAATGAAAAAAACTCTGGCTTTCTGAATGTCTGCCTGAACATTTCTCTCCCAGTAGTTTTTCCTCAGGAGTTAAATCTGTACTGACAACTGGTAACACAAAGCCAGATTTTGGAAAGTATTCTGTTGGCTAACATGCAGATGGAGAGCCAGAGGGGCCTCTGAGTATGCCTGGGCACAAACTCCTGTGGAAGCTTTGTCAGAAATAACCCTTCGATTGTGATCTATCAAGAGTTCCTTCAAAATAAGAAATAAAGCCAGAGAGGGGCCTTAAATAATGTCATAAAGAAAAGAGATTAGCTGTTTTTCTCACAGTACAGTGCTGTGAGCCAAGCCATTGTTGGCTAGGCTATAGGCTGTGTCCATCCACTGCTTTATCCTGGAAGAATGTTTTAATATTGACCGTTCATCTTTTCAACGTCTGATTCTTTCAGTCTTGTCTCATCATCTCTTTTTGGCTCTCATCATTTCACCATGAAAGAGCTATTGTAGGTGAAAATCTTTTAAACATATTCCGTTCAGATTCAGTTGAAACTCGCCATTTCAGAAGCCTTTAAGCCTTTGCTTAAAGCCTTTAAATTATTATCAGGTCTATACTGATCACTGCTAGAGACCAGGTGTATGATAAAAACTATGCTCTAGGGGAAAAATTCATAATGCCACAGTGAAGACAGCAGGGATGGTGCAGTACATAAACCTGTTTCCTTCTGTAAGTGTAGCAGTTGAACTACCAATCCCTTCTATTCAAGGTGGCTGAAATTGAAGGACCTCTCTCTCTCTCTCTCCTTCTCTCTCTCTCTCCTTCTCTCTCTCTCTCCTTCTCTCTCTCTCTCTCCTTCTCTCTCTCTCTCTCTCCTTCTCTCTCTCTCTCTCTCCTTCTCTCTCTCTCTCCTTCTCTCTCTCTCTGCCCAATAAAGAGCTTAATGGCATCGTGGTCCTTCATTGGGATGGTGGATGGGTTTCCGGGACTATGGTTTAATCCGTTCATATGCCCGTTGGTGCTGGGGTTGCTGTGATTGCTACTCAGGCTGGTATTGTCTGGTTGTCCGTTTGCTAACGTGGCCATCTTTATATACATAGAGAAAATCTTCTTTCCTTTTTTTCCCCCTCTTCTTTTCTCTCTCCCTCCCTCTCTCCCTCTCTCTCTCTCTCCCCCTCTCTCTCTCTCTCTCTCCCCCTCTCTCTCTCTCTCTCTCTCCCCTTCTCTCTCTCTCTCCTCTTCTCTCTCTCTCTCCCCTTCTCTCTCTCT